>NW_022106471.1:8409277-8439709 GCF_000313985.2 Echinops telfairi
GGTTGTGTCAGGAAGGTGAGCATCATAGAATGCCAATTTACTAGAAGAAAGTATTCTTGTGTTGAGGGAGTACTTGAGTGGAGGCCCAATGTCCTTCTGTAAAAGCAAGTTTTATAGTCTCTTTTGACATTGACTTTATTCCTTTCTTTTTTTCCTGTCTTTTTAATGACTTTTGCTTTCTTCATGAATGATGTTCTTATATTCGCTGATGATATTGCTCCCTCTCTGCCATCAGTTTCCAAGATGTAGTTAGTTTGATTTCTGTGTAGCCCATCTGGTGAGGTCCCTATGCATACTTGACTTTTATGTTGTTAAAAAGTATTTGCAATGAAGAAATTGTTGATCTTACAAAATTCTATCTGTGATATTCAGCTTCAGTTCTATCACCAAGGCCATACTTTTCAGCTACTAATCTTTGAAACTTTTACATTCCAATTGCCAATGATTATTCATTTCAGATGGAAGAAGCTGGTAGAATTCTTCAGTTTATTCATCATTGGTTTTAGTGCTTGTGTGAATCATAGTTGTATTAGTTGCCCTCCCTTGTAGGTGTATAGTTATTATCCTATCACAGAAAGCATTATACTTCAAGATAGAGAATCTTTTTGAAAATGAATACAATGCCATTCCTATTGAATTTGTCATTTGACATAATAAACCATATAATTTTCTGATTCAAAATGGCTAATACCAGTCCATTTCAGCTCACTAACGCCTAGGATATTGATCTTTATGCATTCCATTTTATTTTTGACACTTTCTCATTTTCCTAGAGTCATACTTTGTACATTCCACATTTAACTCTTAATGGATGCTTGTAGCTGTGTCTCCTCCTTTTGAGCTATGCAAATGAACAAATGATGGTCCTGAAAACTTTACTCCATCCACATCATTACGGTCCGTTCACTTTAAAGAGGCAGTTTTCCCCAGTCGTATTGTGTGTGCCTTGCAACTAGGAGGGTAATATGTCAGACAATGTTCCACTGCTATTTATAAGGCTTTCTGTGGCTAATCCCCCAGAAGTGGACAGCCTCTTACTTCTTCCTACTCTGTTCATAGTCTGGAAGCACTAATGAAACTTGTGCATCATGTTGGGGTTTGAAATACTGGTGACAGGACTGCCAGCACCACAGCAACCACAGTAACCAAGTTACCGCCGTACAACAATCTGACAGATGGGTGGGACTTGCAAGTTAACCAACATTTTTAGATAAATGGCCACCACTTGTCTGTCAGTGGTGCCGTACTGTGGTTGTTTGCATGGTGATATGATGCTAGAAGCTATGTCACTGGTATTTTAATTACCAACAAGTTTACTCAAGGTGAGCAAGTTTCTGCAGAGCTTCCAGATTAAGAACAAAATACTAAGAAGAAATAGGCTGTCCACTTACAAGGAGTTAGCCACCGAAAACCTTAAGAATAGCAACAGAACACTGCTGGGAACTGAAAGGCCTCATGAATATCAGTGGAACACTGTCAGATATAGTCCCAGAAGATTAGCCCCTCGGGTTGGGAAGTGTTCAAAATATGATTAAGGAAGGCTGCAAGCACAATGACGTAAGTAGCATAGGGTTTTGGCAACTTTTATTTGCTGATGGGATATGAGAAGACAAATTGAGAAAACAAAACTGCAAACATCTATTAATAATTAGATGTTGGAATGTACAAAGTATGAATCTGGGAAAACTGGAAGCCATCAAAAATGAAATAGACTGAATAAAGATTGATATCCTAGGCATTCGTGAGCTGAAATGTACTGGTATTGAGCATTTTGAATAAGAAATTTATATGGTTTACTATGCTGGAATGACAAATCCAACAGGAATGGTGTCAAATTCTTCATCAAAAAGGACATTTCAAGATCTGTTTGAAGTTCAATGCTGTCAGTGATAGGATAATATCTATACACATACAAAGAAATCCAGTCAGTACAACTATTATTCAGATTTATGCACCAACCACTAAAGCTACTGATGGAAGAAATAATGATGTAAAGCAGCTGAATAGAAAATTTCAAAGGGCAGCTCAAGAAGACAAAGTAAGATATTACAATGAAATGCATAAAGACCATGAGTTAGAAAACCAAAAGGAGGGAAATGCTTAGCATACCTTAAATGGAAAGAACTAAGAAAAAATTCAAGCCTCAAGTTACAATATTTAAAGATTCTATTGGCAAAATAGTGAATGATGCAGGAAGCACCAAAAGATAATGGACTAAATACATAGTCACTACATCAAAAATAACTAGTCTACATTTAACCATTTCAAGAAAACATATGATCAAGAACCTATTGTACTGAAGGAAAGAAATCCAAGTTGCACTGAAAGCATTAGCAAAAAGAAAACAACCCAAGACTCCAGGAATTGATGAAATACCAATTGAAATGTTTCAACAAGCTAATGAGGCACTCACTAGTCTATGTCAAGAAATTAGGAAAACAACTACTTGGCCAACCAACTGAAAGAGATCCATACTTGTACCCATTTCGTGGAAAGATGAGCCAACAGAATGCTCAAATCGTAGAACAATATAATCAAATGATGCATTGCATTGGGTAAATCTGCTGTACAACATCTCTTTAAGTGTTGAAGAACATGGAGGTTACTTTGAGGACTAAGATTTATCTGGCCGAAGGCGTGGTATTTTCAGTCACTACATCAAAGTTGGGCTTTGAATAAGGAAGACCAAAGAAGAATCCATATATTTGAATTGTGGTACTGACAAAGAACATTGAAATTATCATGGATTGCTGAAAGAACTGAGGTTGAAGCCCTTGGAAGAGTACAGCAGAGGACTCCTTAGAGGGATGGTGGAGAGTGTTCCTCTCATATACTTCGGACATATTATCAGGAGAGACTAACCAAAACCGAACTCGCTGCCTTGCTAACCAGGTGGATCACAGCCCAACACATAACCACAAACCACTAGAGCTCCTTCGTCAGGAGAGACTGGTCCCTAGAAAAAGGTATCATGCTTGGTAGAGCCAAAGGGCAGTGAAAAAGAGGAAGACCCTTGACAAGGACTGATACAATGGCTGCAACAATGGGCTCAAACAAAACTATTGTGAGGATGACACAGGACGGGGCAGTGTTTTATTCCAGTGTACATAGAGTAGCTATGATTCTGAGCAGACTCGAAGGAAGGCACCTAGCCACACCAAGATGAACGATTTGGGGTTGTTTTTGTACATTCACTAGTAGTTATAGGAGCTATTAGTGGTTGAGCAGTTTTTACATATAGATACTGTAATAGATGTAGTACATTATTCACTTAATTTTCAGTGACCTTATAAGAATCACTGTTCTTATTTTTACAGTAAAGAAATAAACTCAGAGAATTTCAGTTATTTATCTAAAATTAAGTGACAGAGTTTAGATCAATACTGAGCCTGCCCATTCCCAGATCTTTGCTCTTTTTGTCCCTACTGCATATTCTGGAGATCTTCCCTAATGTCCTTGGTTTGAAAAAGGGAGGGTTCTGATTTTATCCAGCCATGGCTCCTAGAATGAATATCCAGTGGCTTAAGTCACTGTCTAAGGATGGGAGGCTGCCAGTATCAGGTTATTTTAGGCAGGTATTCAATCAGTAAGCAATACTCTAAGTTAAGCAGGTATCTTTTCCATGGTTTAGGGTTATCATCAATTCCAGAGAAGAACCTTAGAAGCTAGTAGGGGAGGGCAAAGGGAATATGATTCAGTCTTTTAGGAGATAAGATCCAGAGACAGCAAAGAATTGGAATGCTAAGAAAGGAACTGAGGTTGAAGCCCAGTGAGTGATATAAACCTAGCCAGCACGTCAGGGTTAGGGACACACATGTGGCCACCCAGGGTTTGCCAGATCCCAGGCCTATGGCATAAGCCTATGACCCATGGCAACAAAGCTAATCCCATGTATGATATAATGAATCTTTTAGTGTATTTCCTACCCTAAATGCAGGGAATTGAGCAATGATATGTAGGGGAATAATAGATCTCTTGGTACAATCATTGAGTCAAGAGAAAAAATGCACCAAACAGCCTTTTACGTGAGGATTTGATGCCAGTTTCTAAATTAGGATATCCTTGGAGACAGGTGTGGACAAAAAGACTAGAAAGTTACAGGAGCTGTCAGGCATTCACTAAAGATAGACAGCTGCAGGAAAGACTACACAGGGGAGATGCCACAGGCAGCAAGGCCTCCTCCAGTTACACAGTAAACAGGTTTTGTAGAGCTGTTATCTTTGTCAAGAATTGTTATGTGTTTCTCAGGGCAAGGTTTCTGGTTTGGGCAGTTTGGGCAGTTATATGGCTTTATGACATCTTTCCTGAGTCCTCTTTACAGTGTGTGCAAGTCCGGTCATTTGAAATGGAGACTGTAGTAAAGGCACCTGAGATACCTAGCCTCAGTAGTTGGGCATATGCACAACTTATTTATTCTTTGTTTGAGCCCAAAGTTAGGACAGGGGCCACCATTTTAAGTTACTTAGTGGTCATGAGTGCCCTTTACTGGGCTGTTCTCTAAACCAGCTGTACCCAGTCTTTAAGGAGAGGGACGTGTGTGGATCCGAAAGGCAGCCTGAGGTGCAGACTTAGGCTTCGTCAGCTATTGTACAACGTCACATTGTCTTGTTGGTGTCTGTCATGCACCCCTGAAGGCATTGTTTCTGCAAATCATGGCTTCTTCATATATTCCCTGCTTCCTTGGTTAATTTAATTTTTGTACCCATATCTCCACGGTATACTATCTTCCACGAGAGTTGGGTAGAAAGGCTGCTCTTTTTGTTCTGATCTAATCCTACTTGAGTTTAAAAACAAAAACAGCAGCAACAAACAATTCTCCCTGGCTTAAAAAATAAATCAATAAAAAGTGTCCTTAACAGAGTCTGCTTACAGTTGGCAGGGAACCTTTCTTTCTTGTCTTATATGTGAATCATAAAGCTAAGGATCATATAATTTAAAAAAATCATTCTCTTATTAAAGGGTCTTCTTAGGAGTAGCATAAAAAGACTGAAGATGCCTTCCTTTTGTTAACTTTTTATGTTATATGTTGTTTCTTTTGATGGCTGTTCTCAAAAGCCGTAAACATAAGTGAAACCTTCTTTTGTTTTATTATCAGTCCAGACTTCCCATGGTTCAGGTTTCTATAGTTTTCCACTCCCCTTAGCATAGGCTGCTTGGTCCAGAACCAGGCCCTCAGTTTACCTTCCTGTCCAATATAAACCATGAATGGAAGATAATTAAGATTCCAGTGGGCCATTGGAATCGGCTCAATGGGAGTGAGTTTGGTTTGGTTTTGAGTGCAATAGTCAAGAATCCCTGACATAGTGCGTTAAGTGATGGGCTGCTAACTGAGGCCAGTGGTTCAAATCCACCAGCCTCTCAAGTTTTATGCTCTCACAAAACCCTAGATAGGGATACTAGGAGTTGGAATGGACATGCTGGGAATGTTTTTGTTTTGTTTTTTCCCCCAGTTAGTAGAGCTTCCTAGACCTCAAGCCCTAGATAGAAATGATGCCCTGTAGAAATTCTGAGGTTAAACATTATTTTAGGGTGGGAATGCTGTCAAGTAGGAACACGAACAGAATAACTGAAAATCAGATCACAATGTACGTGTTAATTCAAGTAAGGTATTTCAACGTGGGACTCTATGCGGAAGATTTTAGTCACTTCCAAACAATGAGTTCTTGGAACTTGATGTTAAATCTTCTCACACATGTTTCACATTATTCAGTTTAAAGAGGAGGAAGGGAGTAACCCTTTTCTTCAAATGAGAAACATAACTGGAATAGAACTCCAAACACATAAACACAATTTACATACTCTCCGGAGCTAGGAGGAGTTCCTTTTAATTAACTTCAACACCCTTCAGGAAGGAAAGCACACGGGAAAAATATTGCTTCTTGACAGTAAAACAATATGACAGTCTCCACCTTCATTTTCTCTGCCTCTGCTATCTGGCTTCCCACCAGTTGGGATCCAGATCTCTGCTGGCATATTTGATCCCAAACTGGTCAAACTTGGGGGCTGTATTTACTACAGAACCCTCAGCAGACAAAAGTAGACCCTTGCTTCAGTGAATGCCAATCACCACCCTTAGTCTGAGAAGGAACAGAGGGATTCGTCCAGCAAACATTAGCAGCAGGTTCTAAGTCAGACACTGGACAGAAGCAGATCCAGACTTTGTGTGGCCTGAAGCATCTGTAACTTGGAGATCTTATTTAAGAAAAACGGTGCTAAATTTCAGGTCAGAATTAGGCGTGAAAATTAATAGAGAAAGGAAATCTTGACAAGTCTGTTTTTAAAAGCTGATACCCAAAATCAAACTCACCAAGTCAATTCTGACTCATCGTGACCCTACATGATGGGGCAGAAGTGTCCCTGTGGGTTCTGAGTCTGTAAATCCTCTGCACAAGTAGACCGTCTCATTTTCCTCCCAAAGAGCAACTGGTGGCCTCAAACTGCTGCCCAGCATGTAACCCACTACATCACCAGGGCTCCTGTTTTCAAAGCTGATGAATACCACAAAATGACAAAATCCAGAAAACTGGCATGATAATTTTTAAAATGACTTTATTGGCATATACTTAGTACATCATAAAATGTAATCCTTCAGTCATATTAAGAAAATATATGCAATCATCACCACAATCCATTTCAGAGCATTTTCTTCTTACATTCATTGTTATTTGCTCCTCATTGCCCCCTATCCACCCCTCCCATGCCCCAATTCAGTCACTGACTCTATAGATCTCTCTATCCAGAATTTCATATACAGAAAAATCATACAAAACAAAACACAGTCATACAAAACCATACAAAGCAAACAAATGAAAACTCCAACTAAAATGATTAGACAAAATATACAAAAACTTCAATCAAAGAGAAGCCAGGAAAAACAAACAACTTTAATAAAATGAGTCAAAAGGGAGATCAGACAGTAAGGTATTACATTTTAACGTAACTATGTCTTCCATAATTAACTTTACAGTGCTTTCTGTCTGATAGCAAGACTATTCATATCCCTGGACCATGTTGAGAGGGGATTCACTGAACCTTAATCCAGTGGGGACACTGCAAATGGATTTTGGGCTTCCACGGTCATCTACAGCCTTCTGCAAATTGAGTGTTCACAATTTAATCTCTGATACTATTCCCTCCTTCAGGTATGAGATGTATTATTTATAGTCATTGGGTCACTCAGGCTGGTGTGCTTCTTCCATGTGGACTCAGTTGATCCCTCACTTAGATGGCTGCTTGTTTGAAGACAAGCCTTTGAGACTCCAAGATGCTATTCTTTCTGATCACTGAGCACCATCTGGTTTCTTTACCTCACTTTGCTAAGCACCCATATCTTCAGAAATCTCTTCATGAGGGCAAGCATCGTGGAGGGCCATGATATGATATTTTAACTTATTGCATATTGCACATCTATTATACAATTTCCTCGACTTTTTATCTGCATACTTGGTGATTATCTCTTCATGTAGCAAAAATTTTGTAAGATTATTTTCTTTAGAATAACAAAGCTCTTTAGTGTGGTTCATCAAAAGAAAAAAATTTTTTTTAAATAATCATTTTATTAGGGGCTCATACAACTCATCACAATCTGTACATCGTCATCTGTGTCCAGCACTTTAGTACATATGTTGACTTCATCAAAAGAAAAATATTTTAATGAAGAATGTAGAAATGTTTTGTTCAGCTTGGCTGTTTGTAACAGTAACATTGTAATTTTTCCAGATTTTATCAAATTTTAGGAAATCTCTCCCAAGATTGTTTCACAGATAAGTATTATATGTGGTATTATAGGTTTTAGGAATCGTACATCTTTTTGGACTGAGGCGAATCTTCATGCTTTGAAATGCTATTGTTATCCTCCGTGTAGTGGTCGATTATGCATTTTCTATTCCCTTTGCTGCCTGTGTTTCATTTCAAATTGGGAAGTGACTTGAATCTTTTATCATTGTCTTCCTGTGATTTAGTAAGAATTCAAGAGGTATGTGAAGCAACTGCATATGAAGTTCTACTTACTGTTTCGTAATCAAGGTTTTGTGTGGCCCGAAGCTTATATATCTTGGAGATCCTCTTTATAGATTTGTGCTCCATAAACACAAGTATTAGGATAAATTCCATTCTTTTAATTTTCATTTAAAAGGAAAGAAGATGTATAGTGCATTTATGATTTTGCATGTTACATGATCAAATTCACTCTGTACAGAATTATTTCAGTTAACATTCTGAGAACCAAGTCCTCCCCTTATAACTGTGTCCATTGAATGACCAAATAGGAGCCTTGGTGGTGTCGTCAGTTAAATATTGGACTGCTACTGACAAGCCCACCAGCCACAAAGATTTACAGCTTTGGAAACCTATAGAGAGGTTGATCTGATTTGGGACTGATTTGATGGCAGTGGGCTTGGGTTCAATGGTGTATCATAGTGGCACAGTGGTTAAAGTGCTCTGCTGCTAACCTAAAGGTCTGCAGGTTAGACCCACAAGTCGTCCTTTGGGTAAAAGGTGTGTCTATTTGCTTCTCTCAAGATTACAGTCCTGGAAACCATATGGGGGTTTCTTTTGTTTTCTTAAAGACGCGTTAACCCTAATAATGGTTCTTATCTTGGAGAAGCTGAGCCAGTTTACTAACTCCAAGTTATAGGAAGAAAGAGAAGTTTATTGGAAGTGCCCAGTGAGGAGACTGGCAGCAATGCAGGTTGTCTTTGTGGTGTCCTGTTTGAAATCAGAACACATAGAGAATACATGCCTTTTACTTTGGAACTTACACTTGGGGCGGTCACATGTAGATGTGTTACATTAACTCAAGTTTCAAGATCACTGCAGGAAACGACTATTGACTGTGGACAAGCAATCAGAACAATTAGGTTCTTTACGTCTTTGTTGACTCACTCACTAGATAGCAGAGTCTAGCTTTTCATCACTGTCAGGTAAACAAGACGCTCAGAGTTTTATGGCCCCGCTAGTTGACACCCCACATCCAGTCTGTCTGCTTTGGGGCAATGTAGTAAATTACAAAAATTTCATAGAGACTGCATTAAGAACCTTAGGTTACTGCATTTTGGAAGAGGGATTTTTCTAACAAATTTAGGTTTAAGTACAATAACTTGGGTTACAAGGTCATGCCAGAGTGGCTTGGTCCCAAACCTTAGAACTTCTGAATGGTATTTTATAAAGAGCAGAAAACACACACACACACACACACACACACACACACACACACACACACACACAGATCATGTGATGAGAAAAAGACAGATGTATCCACAAGCCCAGGAACAACCGAGCTTGCTGGAAGCCACTAGAAACTGAAAGAGATGAAGAAGGAACTGTCCCGAATTGCTGATGACCTGAAGTTGGACTTCTAGATTCCTAGAGTGTAAGAAAAACAATCTCCTGTTCTTCAAAGACAACAACTTGTGGTAGTGTTTGTTATGCCAACATTAAGTAACCGGACAATTCCCCGCACAACTTTTCCTTAGTCAATTAGAATTGCAGCTAATCCAGTACTACACCCAGAAGGAAAATGTGAGAATCTTTGGTGGTGATGCTTTTAGCTTGTTGTGATGGCAGTTGCCATAAATTCACTTTGAAACATTTGCAAAAGCATTAACCTGTGAATGCATTGCCAGGGGCCTCCACAGGCCCACACAAGTGAAGGGCCCCAAAGCTTACACTTTATTAGCTTCATGGAAATATACTTCTGTGACTAGAGACAACATTATAAAACAAGCACACCCATGCTTGCCCCACCTTTTCCTGGGCAGGGGATGCAAACAGAGAAAGAAACTGGCTTTCATATTCCATTATTTGCTTTGGCATCAACCAACATAGTGTCCAACATCCAGAGCTGGGGTCTTGTAGCATTCCCAAGCTAACATTCTCCTCCCCAGCAATGCCCCATTGCACCTGCAGGATTCCTGAGCCCAAGCAATCAAAATCCACCTCTTTGCTTCACCACACCAGCTCTGTGGTCCCTGGCTTTGTTTTGTTGGTTTGTATTTGTCTTAGTCTTCATTTGTCTACTTGTTATTGTGGTTGCTATATGAGTTGTATGCATTTGGGGCCCACATGGTCAGAACTATACAGATAGCTGTGTGTGATATCTGTGTTAGTCCAGGTTGACTAGAGAAACAAATCCATAGACACTCATATATGTATAAGAAAGTGCTTTATATCAAAGGGTAATTATATATCAAGAAAACATCATGGCTCAGTCCAGATCAAGTCCATAAGTCCAATATTAGCTCATATGTACAATGCTAGTCCATCAATTCCTCTCAGAGTCACAGAGCATATGCAATGATACTGAATGCAGAAAGATCACAGGCTGGTTGGTGAAAGGCCTTGCGGGTTCAATGCTGGTGGAAGTGTCTCAGCCCTGGTGCGGGTTTCCATGTGGCTCTTCCAGGTCTCTGTGTCCCCTCAACAGAAAAGTGAAGCAGTGAGAGAGTGTGGCCTGCCTCCAAGGAGAAAGAGAAAGTTCCCAGAATCCTCATGATAAGGCCACACCCACAAGGAGGCCACATCAGTCTGTGACCTGATTGACAGGCTAGACTCCACCCCTATGCTTATTTAGCAAGTTGACATGAACTTATGTAACTACCACAATAGCCAAGCCTGGTGATGTGAGAACAGAAGGTAGTATGGTTGGATAGACCAAGACATTCTGAATTGGGATTTGAAAACTTGAGGCAGTCAAGGCAGAGTTCATAAGGCAGATCAGATATGTGTGCCCCTAATCATGGGTTTTGAAGACCCTTCACAGAATTGCTGCAACAAAAAATAAGAAGGCAGGGTTTTTTTTTTCATTTTTAAAATTTTTAATCAGTTGGGCAACTGAATTATGACTGGTTTCTCTAGTGAAGATGCAAATGCCCTTCAGAGAACATATCTATACTGATCATAATGAATGATGATACAAGTGAATTAAATAGGACTAGGTCTATAGTTAGCATCAGGAAGAAGAAAGGTCTCAAAGGAGTTCTGACAGAAATCCTAAAAATGTGCTCCGAGTTGTGGCTGCAAAGCAGCTTTCACAGTCCTCCCACTACTGTTAAGTCTGTAGGTATTGAACCATATGTTCCTCTCCTGTATAAAAATGTGAAGTCGGAAATTTTACTGAGAAAAACTCCTGCTTCCCACAATATCTGTTGATCAAGCCTCTTTACTGGAAAGTGTATTGACTAATGCCCTGTGAGTCATACTCACCGGTGGCATATTGCTCTCTTTTTTCCCTTCCTCATATTTGTACTACACTCGATCTTAGCCAAAAAGTGAAGAAGCGATTGCTTCCTCCTATTTGTACTTGACTTCAGTGGAACATTCTGGTCTGCAAAATTATACTACGTGTTCATACTTGTGTCTTGAAGGGCTGTGTAATTATTCTGGCTACAAAAATATTGCAACATACTACTGCAGATATGTTCGATAGCATGACTGCAGATATGTTAGCTATTATATGTTCTTTCTAAAGTTAAAAGAATAAGAAGGCAATATTAAATTGGCCCCGGGTTTACTCATCAAGCTGGCACAATAATTTGGATTTGTAGGCGAGCAGTTATTCATGTTTTGTATCATTGTATTTCATAGACACTGACTAGCGATCAGTACTCAGGCATTCCAGTTTTTAGGTCATGCTGCCAGGATGTATGCTTGTTCTAGAAACATTTTTAATGAGTAGTCTGTTCTGGAACAGCAAACAAAAATAAGCCACACATTTTCTTTTCCATCATTTACACACCCTTAACAACTAGATGGGGTTTTTCAGATAAAAATTACTTTGGTCTTAAATAAAAATAAATCCTTTTCTCTGAGCCTTACGGTGCCCTTTTGTTGACCATTGATGCCTGTGGACGTAGGCAGCAGACACCCTCACTCTATTTTCCCACTCTACTTGCTTGAATTCACTGTGATGTAGGCGTCAGGATGACCCTGGAGGTACATTGTACAGGAGGTAAGATTTAGCTTGAATCCCTGTTTCTTCCTTCCTGAAGACACTCCTACCCACTGGGGCCCCATCTCTAGGACCCTCTTCCTCCAGAGTATTCTTTCTTTCAGTTCTTCATTCTGCCTTCCACCTTGAAAAATCATAGAGACCATAATCTCTTTCCCTCGATGAAGTTTACGTGTTCTGCTTCTTTTCAGAGGCACCCTGGTGGCGCACTGGTACAAGTGCTCGGCTGTTAACTAAAAGGTTGGTGGTTCTAACATAGCAGTTTCTCTATGGCAATCCACTTCTGTACAGATTTACAGCCTTAGAAATCTTTTGGGAGTAGTCCTGTGTCATAAAGGGTGGCTAGGAGTTGGGAAGACATCTTAATGTAAAAAGTCAAGGGAGATACTATCAATCCTTCTCCTAGAGCATCTACCTCTTTTTTACTGCCTTTCTACTTGACCAAACAAGGCATGTTTTCCCAGGGACTCATCTCTCTTGATAATGTGTCCAAAGTACCTGTGATGAAGTCTCACCATTCACACTGCCAAGGAACATTCTGGTTGTACTTCTTCCAAAATCAATTTGTATATTTTTCTGGTAGTCTTTGGTACTTTCAATATTCTTTGCTAGCACTATAATTCAAATACATTGATTCTTTTTCAGGCTTCCTTATTAAAAATCATAGATTAGGATATTAGAATCTACTGGAAACTGTTGCCCTTTCTTCCTTTAGATTGCCTTAACCTTTCATTCACTTGACAAATATTTATTGAGCACCTATTATTTACCAGAAACTATTCTAGACACTTCTAACACATCAAATAACAGAACAGATGGATTTTTCATGGAGTTCATATTTGTACAGTTTTATATCTCTTGAAAGTATGAATCATTCTTTCTCCCATGGTAAGTCATAACATCAGTGCTTGCAATTTGGAATTTTTGACAGAACTTTTCCTCTCATCATGCTTTATGTCATGTCTGTGCTGCCTGATGACACATGATTGAGTGTCTCAAATGTGATTATGTAAGTAACCAATCAGTGAAACTTGCTTCTTGTCATAATGGAAACAAAGTGTAAGACCAAGAGGCTGAAGATCACAATTTTCACGACGGTAAGAAGGCAGATCAGGATCTGAGGTTGTGCTTACCTCACTATGGCACTGCCAGGGGAATGCCCCAGGCATTTGTTTTCTTCAGCATGCTTCCAGCTTTGGATTAAAATGGGTACAAAGGTGCCCCTCAAAACTACATAGAGCCATTCTCCTAAAGGCATTCTGTAATGGGGCTGCATTTCTATCCTGAAATATTTCACTTTCTGCTTAGTTAAATATCACATAGAGGAAAAGAATAAAATAGTAAAGTCAAATAGGAGGAAAACACAGACTTCTCTTTAAAAGGTTATGCTATGGCCAGATCAATGTAGTTAATCTTGGTTTTAAAATGAGAGTGTATTTTCATATATATACACACACACACACACACAATGTTGATTGATGCTGTTGAGTTGGCTGCAACTTATATCTGCCCTAAGGTCAACAGAACAAAAGATGGTGCCTGGTCCTGCACCATCTTCCAGTTGTAAAGTGTGAGACCTTTGTTGCAGCCATTGTGTCAATCTGTCTCTGAGAGTCATCCTCATTTTTTCTAATCCTCTACTTCACTAAACATGATGCCTTTCTCCAGGGATTGATCTCTCCTGATAACAAGCTCAGTGTACATGAAACAAAGTCTTGATAACATCACTCCCAAAGAGCAATCTGGCTGTACTTCTTCCAAAGCAAATTCATTTGTTCTTTTAAAAAAAAAATAGTTTTATTGGCATAATTCACATATCATACAATTTAATCATTCAATCATATTAAGAAGAGTTGTGCAATCATCACCACAATTAATTTCAGAACATTTTCTTCTCTTGCACATTTTTGTTAAATCTCCGTTTCACACACACACACCCACCTCCCCTGCCATGCCCCTAGGTGATTATTTTATTATATATTTTTTCCCAATTCCACAACTTCTACTTGTATAATTCAGTGTCACTGATTATGTTTTTCATGCTGTACATCCACTATTGATATCATTTTCCAAATTATTCTACCATTATTGACATAAATTTGTTTGTTCTCCTGGCAGTTCATGATACATTCAATATTCTCCACCAATACTATAATTCAAATGAATCAATTCCTCTTTACTCTTTCTTATTAATTGTTCAGCTTGTGCATACATATGGGGTGATTGAAAATACCATGGCTTGGATCACGTGCACCTTAGTCCTCAAAGTGAAATCTTTTCTCTTAACAATTTATGGAAGTCTTTTGCAGCAGATTTACTCAATAAATATGTTGCTTGATTCCTTGACTGTTGCCTCCATGAACGTTGATTGTAGATCCTCGTAAAATAAATTCTTGACAACTTCAGTCTTTTCTTCGTTTATAATTCTGTTATTTATTGGTCAAGCTGTGAAGATTTTGTTTTCTCCACATTAAGGTAAAAACCATACTGTTCTCCATCAGTAAGTCTTTGGTTTTCATCAGCAAGTGATTCAAGTCCTCTTGACTTGCAGCAAGCCAGGTTGTGTCATATCACAAATTGCTGATGAGCCTTGCTCTAATCCTGATGCCACATTCTTCTTCAAATAATCCAACTTCTTGGGTTATTTCCTCAACATTCTAAATAAGTATGGTGATAGTATACAACCCTGATACACATCTTTCCTGATTTTAAAGCATACGGTATCCCTTGTTCTGTTTGAATGGTTGTCTCTTGATCTATGTGTAGGTTCTGCATGAACACAAATGTTCTGTAATTCCTATTCTTCACAATGATGTCCATGGTTTTTTATGATCCATAAAGTCAATATGTCTTATATAATCAATAAAGTCCCAATAAGTCTCTTCCTGGTATTCTCTACTTTCAGTAAAGACCATTTGATGTTAGCGGTGATATCTGTCATTCTGTATCCCCTTCTGAATCCTGCTTCAGCTTCTCTACATTTAAGAGCAAGTTTCAGAATCTCTTCTTACTTTCATTTTGTTTGTTTCTTTCTGACCGTTTGTGTTCCATGTATGAAATTCCTTTCCCCCCTTTTATTAACATTCTTTTAAAAATCATTTTATTGGGGCTTTTATAGCTCTTATAATATTCCATACATCAATTGTATCAAGCATGTTTGCATGTATGAAATTCTTGATGTCATCCACAACTCCTCTGGTTTGGGGGTATTAATAGCCAATGTGTCAAATGTTTTTGAGATGGCCCATAAATTTAGATGGGGTACACTGATGTTCATATTCATATTTGGCTGTCATGGACTTGTTTGAACTATCTTCAGCTCAACCTGAACACACACATGAGCAATTGATCATCATTTCCACAGTAAGCTTCTGGACTTGTTTTAACTAATGATATTGAGCCTCTCCATTTTTAGTTATAAAACTCAAGACATAATAGAATAGTATGAGGAGGAGAATAGAAGCATTTGGAAAACCTTTCCTAAAATAAAGTCCATTAGAAAAAAAGTCAAGAGGGTTGCATTAAGAACTTTATAAATATGAAAATAGAAACATGAATGTATATAATGTAATATATATGAATTCTTCATTTATAACTTCCAATACAGTGTTCATTTAAAATCTGACACTGTGTCCTTCTTCAATAATGACTGAGCTCAGTTCTCTACACACAGAGAGAAAGCAGTGCATGTGAACTCATGCTAAGGAGCTGGACTCAACATGTGTGAAAGAAACCAGAGAAGGGAGGTAGAGGGCATATACCGTTCCTCGGTGCGAAAAGGAATGGAAGAAGCAAAAAATAACATTAACATTTTTCCTCCTCAATGCTCAGGGAACATTGCCATAGCTGTGATAGGAAATAATGATGTGTTTAAATATTACTTTTGTAGATAAAAGGGGGAAAAATCTCATTAGAATCAAAGAGCAAACCCAATGGAAAGTAGATTTTAAAGAGATATTTTTTAATGTTTAAAGGAGCTGTTTCCTTTATTGTAACAATTATACCATTTGTGCCGTTTATACTAGGCACGGCTACTATATATACGTTATCTTATTTAATCTAAACAATCTTGCAAGCTAGCATAATTCTTTTCATGGTACAGTAGAACCCTGGTACTCGACTGCATCAGGACTCGACATAATTGGATTTCAACGTGAAATGTTGAGAAAATTTTGCATCGGAGCTCAAACAAAACATCAGAATCCGACCCAACACACATGCTTTTTATAAACAAAAGCAGTTTGTGTTTCGGTCACTCGGCGTTAGTTGGCGTTGTTAGAATGCGTTGTTTAAACCATTCGCAGCTGTGTTCCAAGTGTTTTGCTGTAATTTTCTTAGTGTTGGTGGCTTTTTGTACTGCTTTTAGATAAAAAAATGGGTCCTAAGAAAGAGTTTTTTTGAAAAGAATCATCATGAAAAGGAACTGGTTAACCATGTTATCGATATTGTTGCTGATAATTTAATAAACCCTTTTAGAAAACAGTTGAGGAAACGCCAACAGCAGACCCCATTAGACGGATTGTTTTTTAGAGAAAGCCAGCCAGGTCCTAGTGAAAAAAGGCAAAGAAGGGAAAAACTCCTGAAAAGCAGCTACCAGTTGATTTTATGGAAGGGGATTCCCCTTCCAAACAATGACTCTCTGCACACCGCCGCTCCACATCCGTGTCCACAGATCCAGATCCTCATCCATCTCAAGGTATGGGCCATATTATAGTTGTTAAAAAACGTTTTTAATGTTGTGTTTCTTATTTATATTATATAACTCTGAACTTAATTACTTTGAAATTTCTGCGCAAGGTTTTGTATAAAAAGGCAAGGTTGGGGTAAAAACTTGGTGGTCGAGAACAGATTAGTCCTTTATCAGTTATTTATTATGGGAAAAGTTAATTTGGAATTTGACTCATCGCATCTTGATGCTTTTTCTAGAACGGATTAGCGTCGAGGTCCAGGGTTCTACTGTATAGAAATATAAGAAAACACAAGTTTACAGAGGTTTTACAGCTCTTCTGGATCACCCCAGCACCCTCCAGGCGCAGCGGTTCTCAACCTGTGGGTCGCCACCCCTTTGGGACTTGAACGACCCTTTCACAGGGGTCGCCCCATTCATAACAGTAGCAAAATTACAATTATGAAGTAGTAACGGAAATTCAGGTTTGCCAATTTCAAAGCCTGTGTCATCAACACAATTTTAGGGAATACGCAACAGTTTGCCAAGACCTCACGAAAACAGATAAGGGAGGCAGAACAGGAGACAGAGAAAAACAAGCAAGACTTCTAATGATCCAAGCCCAATGTTCTTTCCCTGAAGTGGGCAATACCGTCCCCTGGATCAGTGGTCCTCAACCTTCCTCATGCCGCAACCCTTTCATACAGGTCCTCATGTTATGTTGACCCCCCCAACCATAACATTATTTTTGTTACTACTTCATAACTGTAATTTTGCTACTGTTATGAATCGGGCGACCCCTGTGAAAGGGTCGTTCGAGCCCCCAAAGGGGTGGCGACCCTCAGGTTGAGAACCGCTGTGCGTGGAGGGTGCTGGCATGATCCAGAAGAGCTGCGAAAGCAGATTCCTAAACTTTATCCTAGATTACGGGCTCAGTACAAAAGTTGTTCATTTCCAGGGGACTGCTGAGTAATTTTTTTTTTCTGAAAAGGGGCTGGAAGGCCAAATATGTTTTGAAACCTAGTGATTAGCCTAAGGATGTATCCCTTAGAAAATGTCATTCACATGCAATCCATGGTGATAGGTGTTCGATGGTTTTGTTGAGATGGTATTATTTCACAGGTGTCAACTCAGCAGTGTGAGATTTTTAAACAATTAGTGCAGGAATTTGCTGTCCCTTTCTATATTTGGGAATAATCTGTGTAGAATTGGTGACAGCTTTTCACAGAATACTACAGTCCCCCTGTAAAGCCTCTGGTCCTGGGCTTGGATGGAAGTTTTTGATCACTTTCTCTATTTCCTCTTTTGTTGTGGGTTTATTCGGGCTTTCTACTTCCACCTGCGTTAATTTGGATAGTGGTGTTTTTCTAGGTATTTGTCCATATCTTCTAGATTGTCAAACTTGTTGAGACACAGTCTTTTATAGTAATGTTGTTATTCTTTATATTTCATTTTAATCTGTTGTGATTCTATGTTTTTAATCTGTTGTGATTCTATGTTTTTAATATAAATATTTGCATTTTCCCTTTCTTTTCCTTTGTTAAGTTTGCCAGTGGTTTGTCCGTTTTGTTAATTCTTTCAAAGAACCAACTTCTTGTTTTGTTGATTTTTTCCATTGTTCTTCTGTTTTCCAATTTGTTTATTTCTGCTCCAATCTTCAGGGTTTTTTATGTTGTTGGAAGGATTATGCTGTTGCCCTTGTTCTAGTTGAAGTGCTGTTAAGATGTTGATTTTGGATTTTTTTTTCCATGTACAAATTGCCCTCTCGGTTTCTGCTGTGTCCCAAAGGTTTTGGTATGATACATTAGCAGTCTCTTGTGTTTCAAAGAACTTCTTAATTTCATTCTTTAGTTGACTTTTACCTATTAAATTTTAACTAATATGTTGTTCCATGCCCACCTGTTTGTCTTTATGTTCCTGTTCTTTTTGTCATTGACTTTCGACTTTATCGCATTTTGATTTGAAAAGATGGATTATAGGATCCCATTGTTTCTGAATCTTTGAAGCTTGCTTTGTGAGCTAACATGATCTAATCTGGAGCATATACTGTGTGCAATGTGTAATAATGTATACTGTGTTGTTGGGTGGAGTGCTCCATATATGTGTAGGAGATCAAGCTTGGTTGTGTGTGTGAACATGTGTCAATTCTTGTCTCTCATCATGTTACTCACTTTGAAGTCTATTTAATCAGAGATTAACATTGTCACTCCTGCCTTTTTATGGGTGCTATTGATTTGGTAGATTTTTGGTCATCCTTTGATTTTAGGTATATTTTGTCTTTGAGTTTAAAGTGTGTCTTTTGTAGGCAGTATATAGATGATCTTATTTTCTAATCCAGTCTGCTACTCTTTGCCTTTTGATCAGTACATTTAATCCCTTGTCATTCAGTGTCATTATTTGATATGTGAGGGATTTTGCTGTGTTTATGTTTGGCTTTGGTTTATTTTTGGGGTGTGTGTGTGTGTGTGTGTGTGTATTGGGGTCTTTGTTCCTCATATAATTCTGAGTTGAGTGCTGCTTTGATTGTAGTGGTTTCTGAGTGTTGTTGTGCTTTGTGATGCTCTCTGTTTTGTTTGCTGTTATTGTTTATCCTCTGTCCATGATGACCCAGTTCATGTTTTTTCCAACACTGGTCTTGTTTTTACAAATTTCTTTAGTTTATCCTTCACTGGAAATATATTTATTTCTCTCTTGTATTTAAGCGATAATTTTGTTGCATACAAAAAGTACTGTAATAGAGCAAAAGCACAAAACCCAAAGAAAAGAAAAGAAGAAAATGAAAAATAATAGTGTCTTGTGGTTTGGGATTCTTGTTCCTTTGGTAGTTTTATACATATATCCTGTGTGTGGGAGGTGGGTCACATTTGAGGGTGAGAGAGTACTGGAGATCAAAGCAGAACAGAATGCGAAAGGGGAATATGGCAAAAAGCGTAGCTTGGGGACTGCAAATTTCTACACCAGGCTGCCTATGCAATCTGCTATCCAAGCAGAGCCCCCCAGAGGCCAGTGAGGTAAGAGGTTTGGCCTGCCAGGTTACCTCAGGGATCGGGAGAAGACAACTGTGTGCCAGGAGTGAGGCTCACAGAAGGGTCTTGTGCTGCTGCTAAATGGTAAAGGGGAGTCTGTCAGCAGGCGTTCTGCTCTCCCACTTAAAAAAAACCAAACGGTGTATTTACCTTTTAAGTTGATGTTCTTACTGTCAGGAAGTTCAAGATATCCCTCCTAGTGGAACCTCCCTGGTAGTTACTGAGGACATCTTAACCATGCTTGTTATCTGGAGGCCATGGTCCTCCATCCGTTAAGTATTAATTTTTGAACTCCTGCCTTTTTAATATGAAAATTCTGCTTTCAAATGCAGGCTTTCTGCATTAGTATTTTGAAAAGGAGTTTCAGATGACTGAGAACTAAAACAAAGATTTTTTTAAAAAGATGTTTACATTAGGCCAAATTTTGTCTTTGGATTTTCTCTGTCTCCTCTAAGTGCCCTTCCAACTGCTTCTGAGGTCCTTTCCTAGGTCCTTCTTGCAACGCTGAGCACTTCAGTGCTGATCAACTCTGCCCTGTCTTTTCCTCAGGCCTGTGCCATGTTTACTTACCCTCATTAAAACTCCTCTGCTCATCCACTCAACACGTATTTAGTGACCACCTATTTTTCTCAAGTCCAGTGCCAGGTATGGGGATTTTAGAATGATCACTGCCCTGGTGGAAGAAATTAATATTGCTGAGGGAAGATAAGAGGTATTCTGTTACTTGCATGAAAGTTACTCTGCACATGTGAGCAGTGCTATGAAAGTGTGGGAACGGTGTGGCACCAGGTACTGTGGAACTAATCCTGTCTCATGGTGACTCCATGTGCGTCCAAGTAGAACTTTGCTCCATAGGATTTTCAATGGCTGCGTTTTTGGAATAAGATCATCAGGACTTTCCCCCAAGAGTATCTCTAAGTAGACTCAAACCACCCACCTTCTGGTTATTAGTGATGGTTTAACAGTTGGTAACATGCAAGCACTCCAATGGTGCTATAGGATTTGGTCTAGTTAGGGAAGTCAGGACAGACTTCCTTAGGAAAATGACACCTCAGCAGCTGTCCAAAGAGTAATTAATGGGGTGTAAAGGGAAAGGAAGACCCTTGTGGGCTAACTGTCCAATTCTGTCAACATTTCCTAATTCCAGTCGTGAGGTGAGGTGATTATCCCAGGTTATCCTTTGACCCCTGGGTGTGCCACCATTTTCCTGCAAGCTAGCTGCTTGGGCTAAGTGCCATCTTTGGCCCAGAGAGCGGTGGCCCATGGAGGGAGGAAAATCAGGGACCTGTAGACATGGGTCATCTCCTCAGCGGGATGTGGGGAAATGACAGCTCTATTTACAGGAGTTGTAATAATTCATTCAAGGCCTTGCCACTACACTAAACAGAGTGATTTTCCTCCATTCTCCCCTTACACTTTGCACTTGCTTTTGCTGTTACACTTATCCCACCAGTTGTTGTGATACTATTGCTTACATGTCTGTCTTCTTCCTGGTTGTGTCATTTAGGATCCAGGGGTCCTCAACCTTTTTAAACAGGGGGTCAGTTCATTGTCCCTCAGACCCGTTGGAGGGCTGGACTATAGTTAAAAAAAACTATGAAGAAATTCCTATGCACACTGCACATATCTTATTTTGAAGTAAAAAAACAAACGGGGCAAAAACACCCAGCAGGCTGGATAAATGTCCTCGGTGGGCCGCATGTGGCCTGCGGGCTGTAGTTTGAGGACCCCTGATATAGACTATGTGTTACTCTATTTCCCTATAACCCAGTGGTTCTCAACCTTCTTAATGCTGCAACCCTTTCATATAGTTCCTCATGTTCTGGTGATTCCCCAACCATAAAATTATTTTTCTTGCCACTTCATAACTGTAATTTTGCTACTGTTATAAATTGTAATGTAAATATCTGATATACATGATGTATTTTCATTGTCACAATTTGAACATAATTCAACCTAATTAAAGCATAGTGGTTAATCACAAAATAATATGTAATTATTTATTGTGAAATATTTATGAGTTTTCTGGTGGTCTTACGCAACCCCTGTGAAAGGGTCATTTGACCCCCAAAGGGGTGGTGACCCACAGGTTGAGAACTGCTGCTATAACCTAACATACTGACTACTTAGCATCTGGAGTGAACCAAACTCCAAACTCACTACCATGAAGTCAATGTGACCACTCAATAAGTTATACCGAATGAATGAAGTAACAAACAGCCCCTGAAGTAATTCTCAAGTCCGAATGAAATAAAGAACAGGAACATACGAGTACTTACATGGAGGAATGTTAAATGCAATCTCTCATTGAATATTGTGCTTCGCTCTTTGCACATTCACGAATTGGGGCTTGACTCAGAGCTAATTGGCTTGGTGATATGTGGACATGATGTTATCAGTAGTAACATAAATAGGAAACTTCAGATGGGAAGGAAGAAGAAATAGGCGATGTTGACTAATGCATATGAGGTATCTTGCGACATGGCTGTTAGATAATAGGCCCGGAAATGGAACTTCATATATCCCCCCGCCCTTCCGAAGGAGTTCCACATATTTGGCATATGTAACATATGCTGTCCCAACAGGCATGTCGTGGTGAATATTGCCTGTCTTGGAATGCTCGTGCTCAGCAAATACCTACACAGCATTTTAAGGCTAGCCCAAGCCTTGGCTATTGGGCTGAAATTTGAGTATGCAAATACTAAAGCAAGTAAACAGTGAGATTTAATGTACACTCCAGGGGTGTGGCGTTGGAGGACTCCCACAAGGGGAAATAACATAATTAAGTCAAATGACTCAGAGAGTTATCTTAGTTATCTAGTGCTGCTGTCACAGAAAAATACAACAAATGTAGGGGCTTGAACATACAGAACTTGATTTCTCTCTAGAAATCTGAACTCAGGGTGCTGGCTCTCGGGGCAGGCTTTCTTTTTGTTCACTCTGAAGAAAGGTCCTTGTCTTAATTAAATTCTCATTTTACCTCTCGCTACTATTTGTCTGTCAGTTGGTTTTACTGTGGTGACTTGTGCATTGCAGTGATGGTGGAAGCGATGTCACAGATATTTTAATTGCCAGCTGGGTTACCCAAAGTGAATAGGTTTCAGCAGAGCTTCCAGATTAAGAGCAGATCACAAAGAAGGAATCAGCTGTTCACTTCTGAAGAATTAGCCACAGAAAACCTTATGTATAGCATCGAAAAGTTGTCAGATACTAAAGGCCTAATGAATAGAAGCAGAACATTATCAGAGCTAGTCCCAGAAGGTAAACCCCTTACGTCCGAAGGCACTAGAACATAACTGAGGAAGAGCTGCCTACTCAAAGTAGAATCTGCCATAATGATATGAATGGAGTAAAGCCTGTGGGAGTAAAGTTTTGGGGACCTCCATTTGTTGATGGGGCAGACTCAAAATGAAAAGAAACAGTTGCAAAAATCTACTAATAATCGCAACTTGGCATGTACGAGGAATGACTTTTGGAAAATTGGAAGTCATTGAAAATTAAGATCAATATCAGGTGTTAGTGACCTGAAATTGACTAGTATTAGTCATTTTGAATCAGAAAATCATATGGTTTACTATGCTGGGAGTGACGTAATCAAGAGGCATGGGGTTGCATTCATAGACAAAACTGACATTTCAAAATCTACCTCGAAGTGCAATGTTGTCTGTAATAGGATTATACATAGCTGCATTCAAAACAAATCCAATCAATATAACTGTTATTCAGATTTATGATCCAACCAATAAAACCAGTAATGCATACATTGAAGAATTCTACCAACATCTTCTGAATTTGATAGGTGGTCATTCCTGGGTCTCTACCAGAGAGGTTCCACTAGGAGGGGTATCCTTCACTTCCTGGCAGTAAGAAAATCAACTAAAAGGTAAATAGACCCAAGTTTCTTAAAGTGGGAGAGAGCAGCAACACCTGCTGACAGACTCCCCTTATCATTTATCAGCAATCAATCAACAAACATGCAATCAAGATGGATCGATAATTATTGATGATTGAAATGCAAATGTTGGAAACAGAGAGGAAGGAACAGTAGTTGGAAAATATGGTCTTGGTGATAAAAATGAAGTTGGAGATCGCATGATAAAATTTTGCAAGATCAACGACTTCATTGAAAATATCTTGTTTTTAACAACAGAAAAGGCAACTAACTGTACACATTATTTCTCCAGATGGAATATATAGAAATCAAATTGACTATATCTGTGGAAAGAGACCATAGATATATTTAATATCAGCAGCTAAAATGAGGCCAGGACTGACTGTGGAACAGACCAGCAATTGCTCATATGTAAGACCTAGGTAAATGCATCAATCCAAAGGCATTCAGCTCAAGCTCCATGGATCAGCAAACCCAGGACCCTGAAGTAAGTGCCCAGAGGCACCACAACTACCCTGTTTCCCCCAAAATAAGAACAGTGTCTTATATTAATTTTTGCTCCCAAAGATGTGCTAGGTCTTATTTTCAGGGGATATCTTATTTTTCCATGAAGAAGAATAACGGTACACATTTATTGTTGAACAACAAAAAAGGAAATTTAATACCTGTATACGGTACGGTAGTAGTTATCATCACAAACCAGCATAACCAGACAAACGGTGACTCCTACAGTATCAAGAATTTCTTGTTACTACCATTATTTCCATGTATGGTACATGGTACATTTACTCATAATCTATGGTGCATTTACTCGCACTTCCTGTCTGCTCTGGCTGCGCTGTGGCCAACAGCGAGCTGCGTGACAGCGCCCACCACTATGGTCCAGAGTCCAGAGTTACGGTAGCTTCAAGGGGCCTTATGTTCGTTAGGTCTTATTTTGGGGGGGATGCCTTATATTTCAGCGAGAGGCAAGACTGTAAGTAGGTTTTATTTTCGGGGGATGTCTTACTTTCAGGGAAAGTCCTAGGACATTCATTCAGCTCTATTTCCAGGGCTCAGCAAGCTCAGCTTCCTCAACTCAGAGGCTAGAGGCATCCCACTCTGCAAGCCAGCCTCCTGCACAGAAGCACCCAGCTTTACTGGCTCTGTGGGTTGGGAAGTCCCTCACTCTTTTTCATGCACTGGCTCCTGGTTCTGCTGCTGCTCCTCTGATAGTATAGCTGTCTTCTAGATCCAGTATCTGGCTTACCCACCTGCCTAACTTTCAGATTTTGGACTGAGCAGCATCTCCCACCACGTGAGTTATTTCCTCAAACTTCTGTGAGTTTCTCTGGAATGATGCAGAGATTTGCAGAACCCAGAAATGTGAGAGGATATACTCAGGGAAGGAGGTGGGGGGAATGGAGTATACTAGCATGCTGGAAGAGTTGGACCTTTGGTATTTCTTCAATCTCCAACTCCTTGGGACTAGTTTGGTATTCATTCTTGCAAAAGAAGTTTTTACCACAGTCCTTGTCTCTTCTAAGCTGCTGCTCCTGTACAGTTTTCATGCGGCTTGACATCTTTTATTCCAGGTCTCTGTTTCTCTCTTGCATGGGTAATCTCTGATGTCTCAAGAGAGATTGACTCAAGCTATACTTTACACTAATCCTACATCATTAACATAACAAAGACATCCGATTCTTAAATATTATCACCACAGGAATAGACATTAGGATCACAATACAGAATATGGGGGTGGGGGTGTTAGACACAATTCAGTCCACAACAGAACAATATTCTTTTCTTAAGCTCATTCTGGGACAGACCTGATTTGGTTTTCAATTTTTCAGTGTCGGCCTAACTCCAGCTGTCTGTAGAGGACCTGACCATTCTGAAGTGGTATTCTTTGCGAGAGACAAACACACGATGACTACTGAGCCTCGTTCTCAGGCCCCACATGTTTGTTTGGTTTTTGTTTTGCTTTATTTTGTTCTTTTAAAAAGAATCTAAAGAGGCTCCATTACACCAGAATCTAACTACCTATTTATCTTCTTTATCACTTCCACTTTGCTTACAGTGAGTTATTATAATGAGTGTTTTCCAAGCTGTGCATACATTAAACATGAGTGCTAACGAACAAAGAATGATGTACTGGCCTGAGAAGACCGGCGCCTTGGTTAAACAAAGCAGCAGGTGTCTTGAATCAGACCTCCTGGGCTGATTTAGTTCTCCTCCTCCTGGCTGCCTTGCATTTGTTACACTTCAGTTCTTATTTCTGATTAGGCCAAGTATGTCCTTGGGAGTTCTGTGCTTAGAAGGAAATAATATGTCACAGAGGAAAAAAAACCAAAATTCTCTATAATTGAGGATAATAATGTTCTGATTCACCAGGAGGGTATCCTGGTGGTGAGGAACTGAGCAATACTTCTATCAGTCCTTTCCAGATTGTACTCCGGTGGCCAGTGTCCTGCATGTCCACCACCAAAGCCCTTTCCACTGTCTCCTTTTGGTTCGTGGCATTTCTCTCAGGAAAGAATGATAGAGTATTCTTTTCTTAAATAAAAATGTAGTGATCCAGGCCCCTATGGACCAGGGACTTTACCTATCCACAGTGAAACGACCACTGACTGCCAGTCACTCTGTGGCACCACACATTTGTGATGTCGGCAAGACAGCTGTGCGTAGCTAGAAACAGGAATGCAAGGCCACGGCCTGCTAGTAAAGATAAAACCCAAGGTTTTCTAGATTGCTCCGGAGTGTAGAAAACAGCTCTGAGAATATAGTTAGCTGCAGAGGGAGCAGGTTGAGAAAACTGAGGGCAGGAACTCTGTTTTATTCATTTTTGTAAACCTAGAGTCCTAATTATTGGATAACATTTTAATATGTTAAAGATTAAAACAACATCTTGACTCTAAGAATTAATCCTTAGGATCTTTGGAGGAATGTTAATTTAAACTTCTAATTGTGCTTTGGGTGGAGGTTGACAGGACAGATCAGTGTTTCTGTTCGACAATTCATGCACAAGGGAGCCTGGATTTTTTAAAAGCAGATCAGATGCATGCTGCTCAGCTAGTGGCAGAGCCTAATATGTAAAGAGAATATAGAATCACTGCAAGGTAAGTTTGAGAATAGTCTTATTATTTATGTTTTATAAAGAATAGCAGGAACACCACAGGGATAATTAGGAGTTGGGAGGTGTTAGTAGGACATCACAGTAGGCACATTAACTGGCACTTAAAGGATGAACAGAAATTCAACAAGTAGGAAGGGGAGAGGGGCCCTGTAGGCAGAGGAAACACCATGCCCAACAGTTCAGAGATGTGGTGCATTGGGAAGGTGGAAGCAGGTCTGATTGGCTCTAAAACAAAATAGATGTGGTGGGTTTGAAAGAAATAAGCAGAAAGGTGGTAAAAACATTGACTAGCATACTAAGATGTTCAGTTTTTATCCTGAGGAACAATGGATTTCAATTTGAGCTTCTCGTCTGAATCATTTATAGAATTAAGGAAAAAAAAATCTTGATTGAGGTAGTTTGTTACTGGGTTCCATCAAGTTGATTCCAACGCACAATGTCTATATGACAGGGTAAAAACTTTCTCATAGGGTTTCTGAGGCAGGGGCAGATCACCTTTATTTTTCTATTATTAAGCTGCTGGCAGATTTGAACCTACAGCTATTTAGTTAGCAGCCAAACGCTGACCCAGCATTGTCAGGACTTCTTTCAAAATCAACATACACGCGTTGCCATCAAGTTGATTTTCACTCATAGTTACTCCATAGGACAGAGTCCGTTAGGACAGCTCCCTAGCATTTCCAAGTCTGTAACATTTACAGGATCAGACCACCTCACCTTTCTTTTGTGGGGTAGCACCTGGTGGGCTTGAACTGCTGACTTTGTGCTTAGCAACCCATTGCTTAATGCCCTCTGCCACCAGGGCTGCTTAAACGAAATAAAACAAAATTCTCTGCCATTGAGTCAAAGCTAACTCATAGCAACCCTATAGAACAGAGTAGACTTCCCCTTTGGGTTTCCAAGGCTGTAAATCTTCATGGGAGCAGAAAGTCTCCTCTTTCTCCTGAGGAGCGCCTGGTGGTTTCAAACAATTGACCTTGCAGTTAGCAGCCCAGTCCACAATGCCACCAGGGATCTTAGGTTTCCTTTATTGAGGTATAACTGCACACAATGTGCACAAGTTTGATACACGCATATGCCTGCGAAGCCAACACCACAGTCAAAATAATGAATCCCTTCATTTCCAAAATTTTCTTCACACCCCTTAGTTATTTCTCCCTTTCACCTATTGATGCACCCTCATCTCAGGCAACTACTAATCTGCCTTCTGACGCTATTGATTGGGTTGTGTTCTCTACACTTCCCTATAAAGGCTACACTTGATCTTAGTCAAAAGGCCAAGAAGCGATAAAATTTCATATGAATGGAACCAATACAACCTATGCTCTTTCACTCAGCACTGTAATTTAGAGATTAATCCATGTCCTGTGTGTCTCAATAGTTGATTCCTTTTTATTGCTGAGTGATAGCTAGTTCATTCACCTGCTGGTTGACGTTTGTGTTGTTTCTGGTTTTTGACCATTATAAATAAAGTGGCTGTGCTTTGTAAAGTAGAGGGGCAGCAAAAAAAAGAGGAAGGCTGTTGACATAATAGATTGACATAGAGACTTTACAACCGTGGGCTCAAACATAAGAATAATTGTGAGGAGAACGAAGGCCTGAGCAGTGTTTCACTCTGTTGTACATAGGGTCGGGCTGCTATGAACCAGTACCGACTTGATGCTACCTAACAACAAAAACAACATGAATATTTCTGTAACAGGCTTCATATAAATGAATGCATTTCTCTTTAGTAGCTCTAGATTATTAATTTCTGTTGAATAAATAGTGAGAAATAGAATGGATCACATGTAAAGTATATACTTAATTTTTCGTCTCCTTTTTTGATAAAAAAGTTCACAATAGAAGTTGTAGCCAGAGCTATTAGACAACAAAAAGAAACTAAAGGCATCTAAGTTGGCAAAGAAGTAAAACTCTCTCTATTTGCTGATGATGTGATTCCATATGTAGACGCCCTAAATATTCAACAAGAAAACTTTTGGAAGTAGTTGAAAGATCCAGCAGTATGGCAGGGTTTATGATCAACTTACAACAATCAATTGGGATCCAATATTTGAAGGAATAAAGCTCTGAAAGGAAATTTAAAAAAATATTATTTACATGAGGCTCACAAAAAATAAAATACTTAGGCATAAACTTAACTAGAGAGACAAAAGACTTATACAACTGAGACCACAAAACACTACTGCAAGAAATCTACATAAAAGAAAGAATAGTCCATGATCTTGGATAGAAAGACTTAGCATTGTGAAGATGTCCATACTACCCAAAGTAATCTATAAATATAATACAATTATGATTCACGTGCTGTCATCATAATGGAAAACTTATTATCAATTTCATATGGAGAGGAAAGAGACCCAGGATATATAAAACTCTCAAACTCACTGCTATTGATCTAGTTGATTCCAACTCTTAATGACCCCATAGCACAGAGTAGAACTGCTCCTGTTGGTTTCCAAAATGGTAACTCTTTACAGGAGTAGAAAGCCTCGTCTCTCCAAACAGTGCCTATGCTAAGAGTAGGCCACACCCTAAATGAAAACTCTCTCAGTAATATTAAGACTGTGGCCAGTTTGAGGAGGTAGTATGCCACCCTATTCTTCCACAGACTGCTTGGCTGCCTCACAGCAGATCCCATCAAGGAGTTGACCACACTATGTTAGCTCATATCATGGGAGAATCCTGGCCCACCCGAGTGGACCATAAAGCCTAACTAATCACAGTTGTTGAATATAAAATTGATATTCTGGAATATAAACCCTCACCTAATTCACAATAAAAAGGTTTTTTTTTAAGTATTCTTTCATGATGTTTTCTTTGAAACCCTACATAGGTACAATAAACTATGAAGGATTTGACAGAGAATGGATTTTGTTGTTTTTAAAATCTTGTAGTGAGGACCAGATTTCTTAAAGTTGATTTTTAAGAGCATACCAAGTTTTGCCCAAAGAAGGAGATGAAACCAGTCATCTGTATCCAGGAAAGGAGACTAGCGAGCAAGTGCCCTGGACAGAAAGCCAATCATCCAAGATGGTTACTTAAACAGTAGTACAGTGGTTCTCAACATTCCTAATGCCATGACCCTTTCATACAGTTCCTCATGTTGTGGTGACCCCCAAACATAAAATTATTTTTGTTGCTACTTAATAACTCTAATTTTGCTACTGTTATGAATTGTAATGTAAATATCTGATATGCAGGATATATTTTCATTGTTACATATTGAACCTAATTAAAGCATAGTGATTAATCATAAAATAATATGTAATTATATATTGTGAAATAGTTATTTCTAATTGCAAATAAATGAGATTTTGTCTTGAAGCATGGCATAACATGGGTAACAGTCTTCACACTGGGTACTTGTATGTGGGTATATCTGCATGTGGGCGGATCCGCCTGGAGACGGATAGAGGAGCGGTGTCTCAGTTCCTAAGACCATAGGAAATAAGTGTTTTCCAATGGGTGACCCCTGTGAAAGAGTCGTTCAACCCCCAAAGGGGTCGTGACCCACAGGTTGAGAACCTCTGCAGTAGTAGGCGGTTTCAGCCTGCACTTTGAAAAAGCCAGTGCAGTTTAGTGTGTGAAGAGGACAGAGGCTTGCTACCTTGGTTTCTACTTCTTACCCAACAAAGAACAACCAACATAGTTACCTGTAGTCTTTAGTAAACAGCCTGTGTTCACTTAAATGGAGCATGGGGGTTTCTACTTCTTACCCAACAAAGAACAACCAACATAGTTACCTGTAGTCTTTAGTAAACAGCCTGTGTTCACTTAAATGGA
>NW_022106471.1:8439809-8440213 GCF_000313985.2 Echinops telfairi
ATGGAACACGGGGGTTTCTACTTCTTACCCAACAAAGAACAACCAACATAGTTACCTGTAGTCTTTAGTAAACAGCCTGTGTTCACTTAAATGGAGCACGGGATGTTTCCTATACTAAGGAAGTGATGATAAGCCCACAAGATTTATTTTGAACAAGTTCTTTGCTATAGCAATTTTAGTATCAACATTATCCAACATTATCCAACATTTTTCTGAAATACAAAATGCTTGAACTGAACATAGCAGATAATTTTTATTAAAGTACCATGACTTGTGTAGTAAAATTATTTATACTTACATTTAATAGAAGGAGAGTGGGTAGGAAAGAGGGAACCGATTACAAGGAACTATATGTGACCTCCTCCCTGGGGGACGGACAACCGAAAAGTGGGTGAAAGGAGACG
>NW_022106471.1:8440315-8469536 GCF_000313985.2 Echinops telfairi
ATGCGCTTTACACAATTGATGTGTGTATGGATTGTGATAAGAGTTGTATGAGCCCCTAATAAAATGATTTAAAAAAAAAAAAAAGGAAACATACTGCCAAATATTTCAGCAGATAGAATCCATGTTATTAACAGGTCTTACAGGCAAGGTTTAGGTCAGTGTTCCTTGAGTGCCATCTTCTGTGTCATTATATTGGGAACACGTTTCTGAAACAAACGAGCATTAGCCGTGCAGCCACCAGGATCAAGATCTGTTAAGTTGTTGCTCTGTCAAACTCTATTATACAAATATACATCCATTTAGTTTCCAGTATGTTGTTGTTGCTGTCGGTGCTGTCGAGAGGGTTCTGACTCATAGTGACCCTGTGTACAACAGAACCAAACCCTCTCGGGTCTTGCACCCACCTCACAAACGTTGCTATGCTTGAGCTCATTGTGACAGCCACTGCCCAGCCAGCTCCTTGAAGATCTTCCTCTTTTTCGGGGCACTCTGCTTTCCAGGACTCCTGGTGGCATAGTGCTTATGTGTTGGGCTGCAAACCTTATGGTCAGCAGTTTGAAACCACCGGCAGCCTTGGGAGAAACATGAAGTTTTCTATAGGGTCACTATGAGTTGGCATTGACTTGATGACACTGAGTTTGTCTTTTTGTTATTGTTTATTTTTTTCTACTTTACCAATTATGGTGTTTCCAGAGGCTAGTCTCTCCTGATAACATATCCAAAGTACCTAAGACAAAGTCTTACTATCCTTGTTTCTCAGGAGCATTCTAACTACTTTTTCCAAGACATATTTATAACATTATGGTAGTCCACTATACTTTGAATATTCTTCACCAACACCATAATTCAAATGCATCAATTCTTCTTAGGTCTTCCCTACTTATTTTCCACTTTTCATATGCATGAGACAATTAAAATATTATCACTTGGGTACAGCCCCTTTTTGTACTCAAAGCAACATCTGCTCTTTAACATTTTGAAGAGGTCTTGTGCAGCAAATGTGCCCAATGTTATATATCCTTTGATTTTTGACTGCTGCTTCCGTGACATCGATTTCACAATCATTGCAAGCAAAATGATTTTTTTAAAGCAAAATGATATTCTTTTTTAATACAGATTTAATCATGTTATTGGCGGCTCATACAACTCTTATCACAATCCATACAACCATCCATTGTATCAAGCACATTTGTACATTTGTTGCCATCATCATTCTCAAAACATGTGCTTTCTACTTGAGCCCTTGGTATCAGCTCTTCATTTTTACCCCTCCTTCTCCCCTCCCCCCCTCCCCAAAATGATATTCTTAATAACTTCAGTCTTTTCTCCATGTGTCACGATGCTGTCTGTCAGCTCAATGGTGAGGATATGGCTTTTCTTTACATTTTGTTCCAATACATTCCGAAGGCTGCACTCTTTGATTATCACCACAAGTGCTTCAAGTCAGCCTCACTTTCAGCAAGTAAGATTGTGTCATCTGCATATCAAAAATTGTTATAAGCCTTCCTCCTACTCTGATGCCTCATTCTTCATTGTGCAATTCAGCTTCTCAAATTATTTACTCAGCATACATAGAGATTGAAGAAGTATAATTAAAGGATGCAACTGTGATGCACACCTTTCCTGATTTTTAACCACCAAAGATTCCCTTGTCTATTATTGGCCTACAGGTTCCACATGAACACAATTAAGTGCCCTGGGATCCCCATTCTTCTCAATGGTACCCATAACCTGTTATGATTCACACAGTTGAATGCCTTTGCATAGGCAATAAAACACAAATAAATGTCTTTCTGGTATTCTCTGCTTTCAGTCAAGTGCCATCTTATATGAGCAATGATATTCCTCATGCCACGTCCTCTTTTGAATTCAGTTTAATTTTTGTTAGCTCCCTCTTATCGTATTGCTGAAACTATTTTTGAATCTTCTTTTACAAAATTTTACTTGCATGTGACATTAATGATATTGCTAATTAATTTCAAATTCTGTTGGGTTACCTTTCTTTAGAATGGGTAAGTAGCTATCTTCTACATTTCTTGGCATAGATGAGTGAGTCCTTCCAGTGCTCCATCAGATGATTGAAACATGTCAATTGGTAGTCTGTCAATTCCTGGAGGTTTGCTCCCGCCCCACCCCACCCATGCCACCCAATTACACTAAGTTTAGTGTAACTTGACTTTCTTCCTTTAATACCACTGGCTCTTGATCATATGCCATCTCTTGAAATGGCTGAAATTTGACCAGTTGTTTTTGATACAATGACTGTGTGTTCCTTCCATCTTCTTGTGATGCTTCCTGCATCTTTCCATAGTTTGTCCTTAGAATCCATCAATATAATCCAATCAAAATTATGCTGTGGAAGGATTTGAATTATTTCCATTTCCTGGTTATTATAAATAATGCTGCTAAAACATCTGTAAATGTCTTTTGAGATGTACATTTCTATTAAGTACATGCACAAGAGGGAGATTATATAAAGAAATACAATGTTGACAGTTTTGTAAATATTGTTTGTGTTCTGTGCATATGAAATCATATTATCTATGAATAATGAAAGATTTGGAATATTTATTTCATTCCAATCCTTATGTCTATTAAATGTTTTCCTTGACTTATTACACTAGCTAGAAAGTTCAGAACAGTGATAATAAAAGAGGTGACAGTGTGCATTCTCTTCTCATTACCAATCTCAGGAGCAAGACTTTCAATTAAGTATGACGTGTTCTGTCAGTATTTTATAAATATCCTTCATCGAGATAGTAACATTTCCTTTTCTACCTAATCTTTTAAAAGATTGCTCCTTTGTTTTTATATTATGGATCATCTTTGTGGTTAAAGAACATGCTCTGCATAATTACAATCTTTTGAAATTTGTTTAGACGCTTATGGCCCAGAATATGGTGAGTTTTGAGAAACTTTCATGTGCCCCTGATAATACCAATTGTTTTTAAATGTGTTGACTAGTTCAAGTGCTGCCTTAACTCAATATAAAATTTACAGTGCAGCTAGGAGTTTACTCATGTCATCATAACAAATTTGTTTCTCATGTTTCATATAACTGGAAATCTCTTCCCACAAAACTTCATAGTTCTGGACTTCTTTTCTCAGTGACATTGTGTAGTTACTGTTATTCATGCTGTTCCCGTTATTATACTAGCTGGCACATTTTCCTGTGTGCCCCCATCCTTCACACAGAATTAATTACCTAACAGCAATATGTTTTATTGTTTTCTCACTAACCCAAGAAGGAATTATAACAAAGTTTACAACTGTGGCCTAGCAGTGCAATTTATCTCATGAACATTTTTAAAGTATTCCATAGAATCAGAGACATAGAGTAATTAGTCAAATATTTCTTCAAGGACTTTCTGGAACTTATCAATCAGTAAAAATTAGAGCCATCTGGATAGGGTGGAAAAAATGGTTAAGTGCTTGACTACTAATCAGAAAGTTGGTGGTTTGAATCCTCCCAGAGGCATTCTGGAAGAAATTCATAGTCAAAAGAACATTCCAAGGTTTATCCTTATGCACAGTGCTGTCAGTGTTAATATCCACATGCTTATAAGGAGGTCCAGTTAATGCAAAACTTATTCACATTTATACACCAATCATGAAATGCCAAAGATGAGGAAATTTAGGATTTTTACAAACTTCTGCTGTCTGAAATTGATCAAACATGGTAAGTATGCATTGATAATTACTCTTGACTCGAATGCAAAAATTAAAAACAAAGGAAGTTCAGTAGTTGGAAAATACAGCCTTGGGGATAGGAACGGCTCCAAAGATCACATGATGAAATTCCACATGACCAATGACTTATTCATTGGCAACAACCTTTTTCAACCAGACCAGTGATAACTACACAAGTACAAGAGTACATGTGGGCCTCTTCAGGTGTTTCACACGGGAATTGAATTTACTACATCTATGGAAAGAGCTGATGGAAAAGTTCAGGATTATCAGTTAAGAAAAAGCCTGCGGAGGACAGACAACAGAAAAGTGGGTGAAGGGAGACGTTGGACAGGGCAAGATATGACAAAATACCCATTTATAAACTATCAAGGGCTCATGAGAGAGGGGGGAGTGGAGAGGGAGGGGAAAAATGAGGACCTAATGCCAGGGGGTTAAGTGGAGAGGAAATGTTTTGAGAATGATGAGGGCAATGAATGTACAAATGCGCTTTACACAATTGATGTGCGTATGGATTGTGATAAGAGCTGTATGAGCCCCTAATAAAATGATTTAAAAAAAAAAGAAAAGAAAAAGCCTGGGGCTGACTGCAGTTCAGATCATCAATTGTTACTGTGCATGCTTAAATTGAAACTGAAGAAAATGAAAGCAACGTCAAGAAACCAAAGTGTGATTTTTAATACAACCTGCCAGAAATTTTAGACCATCTCAGCAATAGATAAGATACACTGAAGACTAATAACTAAAGACCAGAAGAAATGTGGGGACGATATCATATACGAAGAAAATAAAAGACCATTAAAATACGGCGGGGGGATGAAAATGGGTGTCAGAGGAGACTGAAAGTTGCTCTTAAGTTCAAAGTAGCTACAGCAAACTGGAAGAAATGGTGAAGTGGGAAAGCCAAACAGATTTCAAAGTGCAATTCGAGGAGATAAGGTAAAGTATTAAAATGAAAAGTGCCGAGACCCGGAGTGAAAAAACAAAAGGCAAGAACACAATTGGCATTTCTAACACTGCTAGAATTAAGGAAAATAATTCCAACCTTGAATTGTAGTTTTGAAGGATTCTCGGGGGAAGGGGGGAGGGGTGGGGGGAGCGGGAATGACCCAAGCAGCATTAAAAGTAAAAGGAATAAATACACAGTCACTGTACCAAAATAGGTGGTTGATATTGTTATTTCAAGAGGTAACAGATGATGGAGTTGGTACTGAAGGAAGATGTATGTTCCACCTTATGGCATTGTCGAAAACAAAGTTCTGTGAATTAATGGAATACCAATGGAGATGCTTGGAAGACTGGAAATGTTTACTTATCGATGCCAAGAAAACTAGAAAGCAACTACCAGGCCAACTGACTAGAAGGTATTCACATGCATGGCTATTTCAAAGAAAAGTATTCAAACAGAATGAAGAAAATATCAAAATATGAAATGGTATAATTAATATCACATGAAGCAAATTTTTGCTGAAGGTAATTGAAAAACTACTACAGGTGCAAATCAACAAGGAAGTGCCAGATGTTCAAACTGAATTGAGAAGAGGTTATGGAATGAGGGTCATCATCGCTAACATCAGCTGGATCTTGGTTGAGACCAGAGAATACCAGAAAGATATTTAGCTGTGTTTTATCACCTATGTGTAGGCATTCGACTGTGTGGATCATAACAAAATATAGATAACATTATAAAGAAGGGAAATTTCAGAACACGTAATGGTCCTCATGCAGTGTACATGGATCAAAAGGAAATTGTCAAACAGAAAAAGGAGACACTGTATGGTTTAAAATTGGAAAAGCTGTGCAGCATGGGTATAGTCTTTTACCGTACTTAATCTATATTGTGAGCAAACAATTCTAGAAGAATGAGGTGTCAGGATTGGAGAAAGACTGATGAACAACTTGTGAATATGCAGATGACAGAACCTTGCTTGTGAAGATGGCTTGAAGCACTCACTGATGAAGGTAAAAACTCTACAACGGACAGTATGGCGCACATCTGAGCATGAAGGAAATGAAAAACCCTTGCAACCAGATCAGTGGTAAAGAAATTGGGGTTATCAAGGATGCCGTTCCTCTGGGATCAACAACAGTGTTCATGGAAGCAGCACTCAAGAAATCAAAAGACATATTGCAATGGGCAAATCTACTGTCAAAGCCAAGTAGTCACTTTGATGACCAAGATGCAACTGACCCATATGGTATTTTAAATGGCCTCTTACTCATGCATAAGTGGACATTGAAAAGGAAGAATTGAAGAAGGAAGGGCATTGAAGAAGAATCGACCTGTTCAAATTGTGTTGTTGGTTGACGATATTGATACACCACAGACTGCCAGAGAAGAAACTAATCTGTCTGAAAGGCAGTATAACCAGAATGCTCCTTAGAAGGGAAGTTGGTGAGATTTAATTTCACTTACTTTGGATAATGTCACCGAACTCCAAAACCAAACCCTTGGCCACCGAATTGATTCTGATTCATAGTGATCCTATAAAACAGAGTAGAACTGCTCCATAAGATTTCTGGGATTCCAAATTTTTATGGGAGAAAGAGCTTCTTGGGAGAAAGATGAGGGTTTCTACTCCCATCAAGAGTTACAGTCTCAGAAAACCAGAGGCAGTTCTACCCTACCTTATAGGGTCGCTCTGAGTCAGAATTGGCTTAATGGCTCTCAGTTGGGTTGGGTCTTAGAGCTTTCCATGTATGTTTATTGAATGTATAAGCTGCCTTCACTTAGTCCAGGGATCCTCCTTTTAGCTAAATAGCTTTTTCAATTTTTTATTCACCATGTCATACTCCACCCCACCCAGACATGAGCCCCCAGAGAATCTGGGTTGGGAGAGAAATAGAAATTTGGAGCCAGAAAGACCACGAAACTCTGCTGATGCAGTCTTAGCTTGGAGCTCTTTCCTGACACACTGCATCTCATTGCCAGCAGTTCCCCAAGAAACCTCTAGGTCTTACCCCTAAAACAAACTTCAATCCTTCTGAAACACACGTTCCCCAACAAGAGAGGCAAAGTTGTAAAGAGGCAATTCCCGGAGCCTGTATGGTGTTTAGGAGCCCCAGCAAATTACTTCATTTATTCAGTCAACAAATATCTGAGCCCTTTCTTTGTGTCCATCAGAATGCTAGGTCAAGGGTGAATTTCAAAGAAGCAAGAGCCTCTGTGTTGTACCACTGCTGTATACAGCAGTTATAATAAGCTGACACCCAGCCAATATTTGTTGGTAAAAAGAATAAAGCTTCCATATCACATACTGGCTAAACCAGTGGTTCTCAACCTGTGGGTCATTGACCCCCAAAGGGGTCACAGGGGTCACCCGATTCATAACAGTAGCAAAATTACAGTTATGAAATAGCAACGAAAATAATTTTATGGTTGGGGGGGCACCACAACATGAGGACCTGTATTAAAGAGTCACGGCGTTAAGACAGTTGAGAACCACTGGGGTTTTGCAGTTATTACACTCAAACCAGAAATGCCTAGTTTAACGATTATATTGAGAAAGGGTAATGTGTGCATTCTTTCTTCCTTACGTTCTTCAGCGTACAACTGTCAGTTCCATGCCAAATCTTCAGATTACCTGCTTTTAATTCATTTCGCTAGCTTACTCAAATGGGGACAGGGTCACAGGAAAATCCTTGTGGAGAAACTAACCAATCCTCTTCTGCAACCTCCTGTTCCCCCGCCACCTGTTCTTAGATGGTTCTGTTCCCCCACACCAGCTTCTTTTTCACACACTCTACCCAAGTGCTTGGATTTAGTGGTTTCATTTTGGGCTGTTTCTCTGATTTGTTATATGATGCCCTCACCCAAGGCACCCTAAAAGGAAGGCAGCACGGGGTGACTGTAGCACAGACAGGGCTGGATTACGTTAGGTGAGGGCCCTCAACACTGAGCACTCATGCATTCAAACAAGATCTGTAACATAGATGTGTGTGTGTCTCAGCCACCTGTGATGTAACTTGTTTTTAAACATACCAACCAGCTTTTTAAAAGCAACTCTGTCTGAAAGGAAATAGAAAATAAAATACATTTAAATATTTAAAATTATCTAATATCCATTTAATTTCTCTCCTTCAAGAATGGTTCAATTTCTTTACACTCCGATAGGTAAATATTCTGATAAAGAATAAATGTAATGTTCTGATAAATGTCTTTTGTTGCTTCTTGGAAGGTGACTTAGAAATGCACTCGTGTTGCAAAACAGAAACGTATTCTGCATAATAAATACCTGTTGAATTTTGCATTCTCTTAATATGCCCAGTACCTCACTTGCTAGCATATACTGAGTAAAATCAAGCACTGTGCCCCACGCAACAGCAATAGAAAATGAAACTCACATGACGCATAAATTTAAGCTTCATGTTAGATAAATATTGGATTACTATTTTTTAAATGTGTGCTATATTAGTGCAATGTCTGTATTATATTAAATGTATGCTAGGTTGTATCTAATAAATAAGGAAGACCACAAAAGAATTTATGTATTTAAATGATGAAATTGGTGAAGAAGATCGAAACGACTATGAACTACCAGAAGAACACACATTTGTCTTGAGGACAGCATGCATTGGTTCCAGTTTTATATCGGGTGAATGAAACAAGAGTTAGACCCAACAGCCCACATCTACCTCTTGTTTGTGATCAAGAGACCCTCCAAGATAAAAAGTTTCAATTACACATAGGAGACAGATGTCAATGAATGTTTGGAAGCGATAGGGACATCATCACTTGAACAACCTTGGGTGGGGGTAGCCTGGTGACACTATGTGAGCTGTATTTCTGGCTGGCACATTCTCATGCAGTGGAGCTGGTATCAGAATCATTTAGTGCCCTGCCCGTTCCCTTCCACTGTGGCATTCACTTTTCCTTGTTTCCTGGCTGCTTGGTATCTCTGGGTCTTTGCTTTGTTGACATCCTAAGCGCATGCTTGTCTTGCTTATTAAATAATCTATTCCAAGGCACAGAGTCCTTGGATACTGTGGTATCAAGCAGAGGGAAGCAATAACCTGTCAAAAGAGGAATGCCCTTGTCCTGGTCCAATATAATGTCTGTGCCCAATACGGAAGAGCTTGGCTTTGAAAGAGGGAAAGGGGAGAAGTGTTTCAGAATCAGGCTCACTAACCATCAGGGCCCATATTCAATTTTTTCCTGGGAGAAGAAGAAATGAGGACTCAATTTATTATGAAATTAAGGTTTTTAAATAGGCAAATTTAGTTGTCAAAATTCGAGGTTATAGAATCTGAAAGTTAAGAATCTACCTTTCCTAGAAATATAGGGGCAGGAAAGAAAGATTCCACAGAGCTCTGCTAAAAGGAAGGATTGGGAGAAAAGAAATCCTTTTTTGTGTTTTATCCCATTGAGTTGAGTTGGAATCAAACCATCTCCTGGAACAGAGTTTTAACAATTGCTCTGTAATAGTGAATATTCACCTCAACTCTAGCTGGTCATGAGCAGGGATGGTTTCATGGATGTGGGACCAGTGTAGGGCCCCTGCTGAAAGGGGACTCCACGCTTGATGATTAATGCTCTGTGGTTAACAGCTTGATATTATTAAAGATATACCTTCTACTTTGTAAGTGAAGTCAAATGGGACAATAGAGCATGCCTCAAGGGTCATTTTTAGTTCTGCCTCCCACCTCTCACCAAGATGAATGTTCCCCTACCCACTCTCCTGGTCCTTGAACCCCTGTAGTCCCCTGGCTCCCTTGCCTTATCCTCATCCCCCAGAGCAACTACTTCCCCACTTTGTTCCATGTGGAGTCTGACTGTGGGCATTGGAAGAATCAGAGCCAGGTGGAGGCAGAGCACATTCAGTGGTAGGGATGAACTTCTCTCCCACCCCCATCCTGATATCCCAGGAGGTCTCCTATGGAAAAGGGAGATTCTCACCCCTGGCCAAAGCTCAGCACTTGAGATCAGGGACTGGTGAGAGAGGAAACCTGGAGCTAATGGGTCAGCAGGGGCAGCCCACGCCTGCTGGAAAGGGTTAGACTCACTGAAACCGTGAAAGAACAAATTGTCATTCCCCATCAGTGGCCAGATTACATGAGGCCAGAGAGGGAGGGGAGAGGGCTACTTAGTCACTGCAGTTTTCAGATTAGAGGAGTTAAGAAGCAAAGAAGGAACTGTCTTCTTAATGTGAATCTATGAAGTACAGGCTATTCTGTTTTACTTACAGAGAAAGTATAACTTTGGTCAGTGTGTTAAGCAGTCAAGAACACCATGACCTCTACCAATAACTTCTGGATTACCTCAGCATCTCCAGTTACAGAATAAAACGAGAAACCATTCCCTCTCTCCACCCGCCCCCACCCTCACCAGTCATTCATCTGAAAGCTGTTGTGACAATGTATTCTGGAAATCAATGATTTTTTTCATTATAAGATATGCAAAAGTTGTCTCTGCTATCAAGTAGCTTATTATACTTTAATTAGAAATTCCATTAGTTTCTTACATTGTTATGTAATTCCTACCCCAATAATTTTGACAGATTTTTAAAAATCACAAAAAGTGGCATTATAAGCAATGAGTAAAATTTTCCTACTGAATTTTTCATAATGTTAAAATTTTAAGAAACATAAAATTGTCACGTAAAACAGGGAATATTTACCTTTAAGGGGCTCATGAATTAGAGAAGGGGGAAAAAAGCAACCTTTTAGTATCACAAGGTCTAGGAGCTAATCTCCCAAGTAAGATCACTTAGTATCCCGTTGCTCAACTGTGCACATGACCTTTCAGATAGAACTTGTCCCTTAATGTCATGAACTATCATGCAAGCATTCATATCATGAGATTAATTTTCATATACATTATACAAGTACCCTCCCTAAAGCCAACACAACAGTTTATTTTTAAAAATATCTCCTTATTCCAGATATGTCTCAATAGTAGAAAACCACAAAAAGCACAACTGCAGTATCAACCAACCCATCGGAATCTAAAGTTTAGATAATGTCACCAACTATTCAAAGGAATTAGTAAGTCTTTCCAGCAGCTGTTCTGTCATCTCCCTTGGAAGCAACTGTTGGCAAGAACAGACAGTACCCAAACCCATTTATTGTTAGGCATGACGTGGTGTTAACATCAATGATCTTACTGAAGTTGGTAAGAAATTACCAAATAAGAGAGCCGTGGAGAACGCTGCACTACCAACCCCCCATGAGTTTCATTTAGTTTGAAATTTTGCTGTAATAAGAACCTCAGAAATGCTCACAACTCAGAAGAAAGAGCATGAGAATTGAGTTTGGACAGATCTGCATTCACATTCCACCCCATCATAACATCAACACCTCTGATCCTCTAAGCACCAGTTACCATTGAGCCCATTCCAATGCAGGGCAAACCCTGGGTGTCAAAGCAGGACTATGCTCCATAGTGTTTTCAATGGCCAATTTTTCAAACTTTTGAGGCACCTCTGGCAGACTTGAACCCAAATCTAGAGAAAGCATTTTTGATTTACAAGGCAGGCTGCCAACTGCAAGGTCAGCAGTTCGAAACCACTTGCTGTTGCAAGAGAGACAGATGAGGCTTTCTACCTCCTAAGTTACTGACTTGGAAATCCACAGGGGTAGTTCTACCCTGTCTTATAGGACCACAATGAATCAATTTGATGGCAGTGAGGTTTTCTTTGTTTTTTTCTCATAGCAAGAGAACTCAAACAATATGAATCCCACAGTTTCATTTGAATATTAAAAGTCTATAAAATAGTACTCTATTGTTGTTATTGGATACTATCAAGTTGCTTCTGACTCATAGTGGTCCTTTGTGGTAGAGTAGAACTGCTCCATGAGGCTGTAATCTTTACTGAAGCACAGAGCCAAGTTTTTTTGCAGTGGTGCATTTCAGTGGGTTTCAACTGCTAACCTTTTGGCTAGTGGCCAAACACTTAACCATTTTTGCCACCAAACTCAAACCCACTGCCATCTCAAGTAGAGATTATAAATCTCTAAGGGTGAAAATAGGCTCTACTTTCTCTTATGGAGCTAATGGTGGATTTGAACTGGTGGAACTTGGGGTTATTAGACCAATGCTTAACTTTCATTGTCACCCAAACCCACTGCCATTGAGTTGATTCAGACTTAAGGTAACCTTTTAAGAGAGAGTGGAACTGCCTCTTTGGGTTTCTGAGATGTTTAACTGTTAAGATGACAACTAGTGGGCTCAAACAGCTGATCTTGATGTTAGTGGTTCAATGCATAATCTACTCTGCCACCAGGTCTTCTTTTTGCCATCCTCTGATGTCAGCTCTAGGATCCCTGGTGGCACTGTTGGGTCAGCATTGAACTGTTAGCTGAAAATCCACCAGCTTCTCTGAGGGAGAAAGAAAGGACTGTCTGCTCCCATAAAGTTGTATAGCCTCAGGAACACGGTATACGGGGCCACTGTGAGTCAGCAACGATGCAATGGCAGGGTGTTTGGTTGACTTTTGGTAACCCTATGTTTTCAGAGTAAAACTGTGCTCCATAATATTCTATAGCTAGTATGTTTTGGACATAAATGTACAGATTTTTCTTTCAATAAATACCCTAGTTAGCATTAAAAAAAGAAGCTAGAGAAATGTTAATTCCATTCCTTCCCTGTCTGTAAGGAGTTAAACCCATCAGGAGTACTTCAAAAGGTCTAGCAATTTGCTTCCAAAAGGTCACAATCTCGAAAATCCTATGGAATACTTCTACACTGCACACATAAGGTCTCCATGAGTCAGTGGAAACCCCCTTCCTGTGGATCATGCTGGCCTGTCTTATTAAAATTTTCAGTCATTCACAATAATGGCATCATAGATTCTTTACTACCTACTTAAACTCACTTCCATTGAGTCAATGCCTACTCATAGTGACCCTTTAGGACAGGGTAGAATTGTCCCTCTGGGTTTCCAAGACTGTAACTCTTATGGGAATAGAAAACCTTGCCTCTCTATTATGAGGAGAAGCTATTGGTTTTGAACTGCTGACCTTGCAGCTTGCAGCCCAATGCATAATCACCAGGGCTCCCTTAATGAGACATAATAATAGCATTGGCCTGGGAGAAACTAGACTGTGGCAATGACTGCACAATCCTTCTTGATACGACTGAACTATTGAATTGTATGCTATATTAATTATAGCTCAATTAAAACAAAAAAGAAAACCTCTACTGATAGATGGGTGTTGGCTGTGCATGAAATGCGTGGGCTTGGAATCAGAATTTACCACGTGGCCTTGTTGTTGTTGTTAAGGTGCCATCAACTTGGCTCTGACTCATATCAATCCTCTATATAACACAAGAAAACAGGGCCCGGCTTCTGCACCCTCCTCACAACTGCTGTTAAGACTGAGCGCATTGTTGAAGTCACTGTGCCAATCCATCTTGAGGCTCTTCTCTTCCATTAGAGAAGGCATTGGTGCAGGCTCACTTTAGTAAGCCCCGTGCCCTTTTCCAGAGGCTGGTCTCTCTTAATAACGTTTCAAAAATACTTGGGACAAAGTCTTGCCAACCTTGTTTTTAAGGAGTATTCTGGCTTTATTTTTTCAAGAGGTAGAAGATGACCAAGAACTGATGGTTCTTGAAAGTTCTAAAGGAAGAAGCACTGAAGGCATTAGTGAAAATCAAGACTCCGGGAATTGACAGAATACCGACGGAAATGTTTCTACAAACTGATGCAGTGCTGGAAGCCCTGACTCATCTATGCCAAGAAATTTGATCAACGGACTGAAAGAGATCTGTATTTGTAGCCATGCCAAAGAAAGGTGACAACAAAATGTAGACATTGTCAAACAATGTCATGAATATCACCTGAAAATACAAGTTTGCTGAAAATAATTTCAAAAACAGTTGAAGCAAAGCATTGGCAAGGAGGTTTGAGAAAGTCTGAAAGCTAGGTGTTTACTTGTGTTTTATTGACTATGCCAAGGCATTTGACTGACTGTGACTATAGCAAACTTTGGATATCACTGAGACTAATGGGACTTCCAGAACAATTCATTGTTCTCATGAACAACCAGTATATGAACAAGAGGCAGTTGTTTGAACAGAGCAAGGAGATATGGAGTCATTTAAAATCAGGAAAGGTGTGCCTCGGTGTTGTATTCCTTCATCCTACCTACTCAATCTGTATCTGGATCACATGAAGAAGAATGTGACATCAGAATTGGAGGAAGCTTATTAACCACCTGAGAGATGCAGAAGACACAACCTTCCTTGCTGAAAGCTAGGGGGTCTTGAACCATCTGCTGATGAGAGCAAAGGCCACAGTTCTCAGTATTTATTGCAAATCAATTTTAAAAGAACCAAAATGCTCACAACTGGACCAATAGACAACGTAGTGGTAAATGGAGAAAAGATTCAAGTTGTCAAGGATTTCATTTTGCATGGATTCACAATCAATGTTCATGGAAGCAGCAGTTAGGAAATCAAATGACATATTGAATTGTGGAAATCTGTTGCACAAGACCCCTTTAAAATGATAAGGAGCAAGGATTTCGCTTGTGGACTAAGGTCTTACCCAAGCTATGGTATTTTCAGTAACCTCATATTCATGTGAAAGTCGGATAATGAATAAGGAACATCAGGGAAGAAGTGATACATTTGAACTACTGCGTTGGTGAAGAAGGTTAAAAGTACCATGGACTATCAGAAGAACAAACACATCTGTTTTAAGAGAGGTACAGAAAGAATGCTCCTTAGAAGTCAAGATGGAGAGATTTCATCTCATGCACTTTGGACAAGTTATTAGGAGAGACCAGTCTCTAGAAAACGACATCATGCTTGGCAAAGTAGGTCATCAAGAAGAAGTTCTTCAAGGAGATGGATTGACTTAGAGCTGCAGCAGTGGGATCAAACACAACGGTGGTTGTAAGTTTGGCACAGGACTGTGCAGTGTTTCAGTCTGTTGTCTGTAGGGTGTCTATGAGTCAGAACCAACTTGTGGCACTTAATAACAGCAATAAAACAACCACTTCTGAACTGAGCTGATACCAAACAAATGTCCGTACATGAGTGAGGAACTAATAATAATCTCACTAACAATCTAGTGACGATAGCAACCCTAACAGAAGTAGAACTTGAGTAATACAAACACCATTTACCGAGCTTTCCCCACCCCTGAGATCATAGACAAACCAAGTATTAGACGTGAAATACAGTGGAAAATACAATCATCTCTATGAGTCAGGCTCCAAAAGCTTTTTCACCTGAACTATTATACTATAAATCGTACCAACTCAAAGGCCTACAAGGGCCAGGCAGGTGACACAAAGAAGTAAAGCCTGCCAGGTAGAATAGCATAGAGACCTGAGGGGAGGGAACCTGGGAAAGTCACAGAACATCTCATGAATGGGTCCCACAGAACAGCTGCATTGGAAACTCCATGGAAATTCAAACTCTCGGGCTCCAACCCAAACCCAAGCGAAACTCATTGTCATCCACTTGTTTTGATTCATAGTGACCCCACAGGACAGAATAGAACTGCCCCTGTGGGTTTCTGAAACTGTAACTCTCTACAGAGTGGAAAGCCACATCTTTCTCTTGAGGAGTGACCAGTGGTTTCAAACTGCTGACCTGGTGGTTAGCAGCCCAACACAACCACTACGCTATCCGGCCTCCTCAGTTCTAATTCAGAGCCTCGGGATCACAGATTCTGGGGTTGAAGTCCAGCAATCTGACCTTTTATTTTTTCATTCCACATCACAGCCTTGTTTTTATAAGATGGTTACATTGCCTTTAAGTTGTTATTTCAAAGGTTATCTCCATCTTTTTAAAAAAAATAATTTTATTGGGGGCTCGTACAACTCTTATCACAATCCACACAGACAACCATTGTGTCAAGCACATTTGTACATTTGTTTCCCTCATCATTCTCAAAACATTTGCTTTCTACTTGAGAGCAATCTGAATTTTAGCAAGCTTCATTCTGACAAGCTTTCAAGAATGGAAATCACTAATCTAGAGGTATTCGAACCCAGTCATAGAGACAAATGAATAAATCATGTGTGCTTTAAAAGGATTATTTCCTTATTTGACCTGTTGGTTGACAATTTGTGATTCCTCATAAGAATCGTACACTTGGATTATCTCCCTCTACCCCCAATGGTTTTATTGGCATATCTTTTACATGTCATACAATTCAATAGTTCCATTACATCAAGAAGAGTTGTATAATCATCACCACAACCGGCTTTAGAACTTTTTGTTCATTCTTGGCCTAATCATTATCAGTTCCCCATTTCCTCATAACCTCTCCTGCCATACTCCCAAGGAACCATTAATCCAGTTACTGTCTCTTTAGATTTACCTATCCTGGATTGCATATATAGAACAATATTAAAAACCAACCAACCAAACGAAGCTAACAAGAATAACATAGTAAAACAGATGAGAAACCTCAATCGAAAAGAAAGCAGAAAATATTAAAATCTTGAACAAATTTAAATGGATCATAAGGGAGATCAAATGATAGGGTACCAACTTTCTTGAGATCAATGTTGTTCTTTCCTTTTGTAAGATTTTTTTTTTAAAGCAGTGGTAAAACTTCAGCCTAAGTTTTATCCTCTCCAGAGGTCATGCATATCTGGGCGTGCCTAGGATTTGGTGCGATGGCCTGCTGGGATTTTATTTATAGATGAGCTAAAGGAGCCCCCAGGAAAGAACTAGTTCCAACTGAAGATAGAACTGAGGTTTAGAAGTTGTGTTAAGGATAGAAGATGGGATTGGAAGACACCTGAGTACACCCTGGTGCCAGCTATTCAGATTACTTCCAGACCAACCTGGTGTACTCATTCTTTTATCAAATACCTACCCAGCAGTTCTGTCACCCTAGGGTGGCTGCAATATAAGACTGAGTAGAAGCTAAAAGAGCGAGTTTTTGCCATTCTCCTTAGGACACCCAGAGTGCAGCTTTTGGGTGCCATGAATGCAGGTTCCAGGAGTTCCAGCCATGACATCAGGACCATCAACCTCTTCGATGCCCTTGGCATTGGACTTCAGGGCTTGGCAGTCTCCATGCACACACCAATAGCTGCAACAGTGGTGGCAGTACCTTTGGTGGGCAGTGGTGACACAGCTTGAAGGACTGGCAGCAAGTGCTATATCAGGCAAGGAGAATTGTAAACACTGGGTGGCAGCTGAGAGAATTGGTTCTCAGAGTGCTCATGAGGCATCCCTGGACAGGCCTGGCATCTGAAGAAGAAGGGGCACTCCTAGAGCAGCCAGGAGACATGCCGTTGTGGAAGGGTGGCTGTTACTCTGTAATATGAGGGGCAGATTTTTAGAAAAACAAGGAGTTCTTCAAGTCGAGTCCTTAAGAAGAGTGTATGGGATTTCTTTCTTTTGTTCTTCGGCCTTGGCAACATTTAAAGCAGTGGTTCTCAACCTTCCTAATGCCATCACCTTTTAATACAGTTCCTCATGTTATGAATCGGGCAACCCCTGTGAAAGGGTCCTTCGAGCCCCCAAAAGGGTCACGACCCAAAGGTTGAGAACCGCTGATTTAAAGGCACCACCTGTGAGGAGGTTAAAGAAAGGTGCCTCCAGTGAGAAAGAGAGACCCAAAGATCAAAACTCAAGCACTTGGTTTCCTTTTATTGATTTCAAAATAAAAAGCAGCAAGATTATGATAGGCTTTGAGACATGTGGTTTTAAAAATCACAGCACATATTCCTAATTTTTTCCCCTCTCCTGCTCTCAAAAACAGCTCCATAAAATGAAACAACATGGCAGATGAGCTGTTTCTTGGCACCAGCGAGCAGCTTATTGCAAAGGGAAAAGAACTGAGGAAATAACCACTCCTTTCTTGCCAGAATTTTGAGAGATTGATGCCTTTTCTCTTCATTTCTGCAGGGCCTAGCGGCTGCCGGTTCAACACTACATATTTCCTAAACTCCCAAACTGAATTCTGTTTAAAATATATTTGCTGTTCTTAAAAAAAAACAAGTTTTAGTGGTTTGAAGCCCATATCTCTGTAAGAACTGAGGAATTCCCCAAAGGAACAAGAATTTTCCAGAAAGACTGCAGTGGTCGCTACACAGCATCTAGCTCATGAGTAATATGTGTGGTATGTCTGCACTCCATCCAGATAAGCCTCGCAGACTTCCAGCATTCTGATAGAAGCATATCTCTCCCCAACCATCACTGGGGTTGCTATTTCTTTGAAATCTATGTGTTTGGCCCCAGCAAATGGAAATTGTCACTTTATTTTTTTAACATTCTGGTTCTAGCCAACTCTGAGTGTCCACAGCAGAATGTGGGTCAAGGGAGTGGGAGGTGCAGCTGGGAAGATTTAAATTCTAACTTGAGGAATGTTCCCTTGGCCAAGGCAGGGCCTTCTCTGGAGCCAAGTTTCATGCTCGTTAAGATTGGGGGCAGGGCAGTTTGACCCTGGGTGCATTTCTTACCTATTAGACTAGGAGAACCTCTTTAAGAAACCTACTGTTGAAGTTTACCTGCAATGTGTGCTTACAGACCATTGATCTCAGAGATTTCTTCTTAATAGAGAGCTCAAGGATAATTTCGGGGGTATCTTTGATAATAGGTATTATCAACCAAAGTCTTATTTCTATATTTCCTTAATCAAATTCAACTTCCTGCAATAAATTGATAAGAGGAATTTAAAGCATGTATATAATTCTGTTTTCATGTTTCTTTTATCCATAAGCCTCATTCTGGCCCTCCCTATCTCTCTCCTAGATCATGATATGGCTTCTTAACCGGTTTTCCCACCTCCCCGCCCGCCCACCCCCCATTCCTTTTTACACATGATTTAATACTTGGTTGTCACATTATCAGACTAATCTCTCCCAAGAGCAGCTCTGCTGGCTTTACTTTCCCTGCTCAAAAACTTCAAAAGCTCTTGGTTGACTACAGTTTAAAATACAAACTCCTTTCAGCCCACCAGGGCCTATCCCATTAGATCCACGTCATCTTGTTGTTCTTGTGGCTCCTTTCTCCTTGCTTTTCTCGACAGGTCCAGAAGTATTCTGACCCTGTGTGCTGCTCCTGGGCATTCTCGCGCCTCCTGTCCACCGATTGCGATTCAACCTATCCTTTAAGCTTCAGGCCAGCATTCTGATATTAGCCCCATCCTACTCCCAAGCTTGGCGTGTGATTCGTTCTTTTTCTGACCTCCTGTGCCAATCTGTCTCACGTCAGATATCACACCATACGATTTTATAGATATTTATGTTCATGTCATATCTTCCTCACTAGACCACTAGTTTCATGAATTCAGAAGCGATATCTATTCCACTCCACGTCTGAACCCCTCCAAGTACAAACGCGTTACTCCACAAATGTTTGCTCAATGAATAAATGTCATATGATTCACCACAACATTCTGATTTTACCCAAATTCCCACAACAGACCCAAAACTCACTGCCACCAAGTAGATACTAACTCATAGCGACCCTGTAGGACAGATTAGAATTGCCCTCATGCGTCCTAGAAAGTAACTCCTTATGGGAGTAGAAAGCTTTATCTTTCTCCTTTGGAGCGGGTAGTGGTTTCAAACTGCTGACCCTGTAGTTAGCAGCCCAATGTGTAACTACTGCATCACCCAGGCCCGATAGCAACTCACAGGACTTTCTTTTTTAATGTGCAATTCTCTAACTTGTCATTTCTCAGCCTGTGTCTGGTTTCCGTGAGGAAGATTAGGGAAAAGAGAAAATTTAGAAAACTACAATAACTTAAACTGCAGGTTTGACAGGTAACTGAGCTCCCTTCTTTAGCATTGTGCTGTCATGAGCTTTCTAACATGCCCTAGGGTTACATGTGTTTGTGTACTATGAAGTTCAAATGTCTGTGAAAGCTGACACACCCCTATGAGAAAGCTTAACAGGAACTCAACAGATAGAACATAGGACATCATCAAGTGAGGTGGGAAACTCACTCCAGACATTGTTTTCTATGGAGCATCAGGAAAAGTCATGGCTTCAAATTGTTGTTTTGGCAATGACATGCTATGTGATGAAAAATGTGTACCCGTATATGCTCAAGTATAAGCCGAGTTTTTTCAGCACATTGTTAATGCAGTTTTTGTGGTAAAATTAGGTGCCTTGGTGGATATTCGGGTCAGCTTATACTCGAATATATACAGTACTCAATCAGGGGGTTAGATGTCTGGTCATAAGACGTGTCGCTGTCTTTATGCAGTCAGTTGCCTTGCAGTCAGGTCCAACACTTGGCGATCCCAAATGTCCAGAAAAGAACTGCTAAAGATTATTTGTTGGGCTGCAAACCACAGAGTCAGCAGTTCTAAAACCACCAGCCGCTCTGCAGAAGAAAGACCAGGCTTTCTACTCTTGTAAAGAGTTACAGTCTCAGAAACCACAGGGACCGTTCTACCTTGTCACCAGTGTGAGTCAGAATTGACTCGAGGGCAGTGAGTTGGGTTTAGGCTTTTGATAACCTTTCAGAAACAGATCACCAGGCTTGTCTTCTGAGGTGTGTATACCTGTGTATATATGTACATAATTATATATCCAATCTAAGGCCAATTAATTCTCGTGACATGATCCTGCTCAATACCTACCCCCCTTGAAGTGGTCACTGAAGATATGAGGGTTGTAGCAAAGTGTGGTGAAGAAAACAGATGGTGCCTGGCTATCAGAAAAAAGAGCATCTTGGGTCTTAAAGTAAGGAGCTTTAAGACCCAAGTGAGGCATTGGCTAAGTCTGCACATAAAAATCACGCCAACATTTGTGATCCAGAATTGTAAATAATAAAATCTAAACCCAGAGGAGGGAATGGTATTAGAGTTAAATTCTGAACACCCAGTTTTCAGAAGTCTGCAATGACAGTGAAAGCCAAATCCATTTCAGGGTCCCTTGTAAGATAATATTGAGACTAGCTCTTATCTTACATTACAACGGGTTTGAGAGGGGTACTACCTGCAATGAGATAATTTATATACAAGAGAGACAGACAGCAGTTAGGGCATGGGGGTCTCTGCAGGAAAACACTAGAGCCCAGAGCTTTTTTAGGGGCAGGCTTACATACTTTCCCTGCGTGCAGCTTGCAGCACATGAGCGGTTTACTCATAGGCAGTTTTCAATTATTTTTTTCCCATTCTCTTTATTACAAGTTTTGATCCAGAGGAGAGACTAAGTGCAGGAGGGGGCTGGGTGGGGAATTTTCAATTCTTAAGGCATACAAAGAAACAATTCATTCGTCCAGGCTGTTCAAAGACAGAGGGGAGGATGAGGCTTGGGAAAGTGAAGTAACTGATAAACTGCAGGTGGCTGCTCTTGGCAGCCTTGCCATAGTCGGAGACAAAGTGTCTGTTTCTCCCAGGCAGACAGACATAGCAACAGCCACTCCAAACAGGTCCCTGTTATCATCCTGCCACGACCTTGGGCCATAAAATGTGTTGGTTCTGCCCTGTTTGCCTAAGGAACAAACCGCTTTCCCTTCACATTTTGCATTCAGATTAAGCCTCTGATGACCACTCTGGCTATGGACCAGAGATAGAAAAGGCCTTGTTACGAGACAGAGTACACTGTAGGATGGATGACTGCGACTATAAATAGGTCAAAATGTGACACCTTGTTATTGACCTCCTTCTTGACCCAATGTATTGTGGCTCCAGTTTTTAATATTTTCTGCTTTGTTATCGATTGAGGTTTTCCTTTGTTTGTTATGTCATTGTTGTTGGACTGTTTATATTCCGTCTTGATTTGGGTGGTTTTCTGTATATGAAACTCAAATTAGGCAATCCTATAGAGACAACAAGTAGATCAAGAGATTCAAAGGGGACGTGACAGGGAAGCCTGTAGGAAATGGGGAGCTAGCAACAATGAGTAGTACATGGAAGATGTTTTCTGGAATTCTTGACAAAATAATAATTTATAAATTATCAAGGGTTCATGTGGGAGGGGGGAAAATGAGCTGATACCAAGCGCTCAAGCAGAAAGCAAATGTTTTGAGAATGATGAGGGCAACAAATGTACAAATGTGCTTGACAAAATGGGTGGATGTATGAATTGTGATAAGAGTTGTACGAGCCCCCAATAAAATGTTTTAAAAAACAACAACATTACATTTATTTTTTTCTCAGAATATTTATATATCTCCATATAAAAAAACTAAGCAATTCCTTGAGGTAATAAATCACTATTTCTTTAATAAAAATTACATGGTTATATTTTATTTTTCAATTTTCTTCAGCCTGATTTTCTTATAAGAAATTATTGACACTGTTATAACACATAAAGCAAATTTGTTCATTGAAAAGTGATGCTATTATTACATCAATTATGTTATATCTCTAAATATGAGAGTTGAACAATTCCACAAAGAAATAAAGTGTCTGATTTATAAATTTTGTATACCATAATTATATTTGCCTTTTCATTTTTAACAAATTGGATATAACTTCATATTCAGTTCTCTTTTATCAACCCCATAAGAATACATAGCATCACTATCATCTTGTAGCTTAAGATGTACCCGGGGCTATGCTGTGCACAGGGAACCAAACTCCTCTTCAAAAACCCTTGTACTTATATCATGCTCTTTGAGATTGTTCTTGGATCCATTGGATATCAGCAGTAGTGCAATATATAGGTTCATCAGTCCCGGTTTAAATACATCAAAATATGAATAAAACAGTTGCTGCCACTTCCACAGGGTGACCCCAATCACATAGCACATGGTGGCTAGGTGAAAGGGTGATGATGTCAAGGGTCCTTATAGAAAAAGAATGTTTGGAAACTGATTGTGGTAATAAATGTACTATTCTGCTGGACGTGAATGAACTATGGAATGATTTGAAATATGTATTAATCCCAATTAATTTTTAAATTTACTGTAGCCAAATTTCATCTAAAATACAAAATAAGCTGATTATATGCAAGACATGATTTTTGAGACCATGTTAAAATTGTACTTATTCCTTTAAAAAAATGTTTCAAAGAAACCGAAGACTCAGTTTTAAATTTAGATAAATGTCAATATTTTCATTGTTTAATTGATTTTTAAAATGGACTTTGTACATCCACTTGAAAATATGGTCTTTAAGTTTTTCAAGAAAAAAGAAACTGACACCAGAGCAGGTATCAGAAAAAGGAAGCAAACAAAACAGCCATCAGCGGGACAAAGCGTCGAACTTGTCTTCCTGAGCTTTATTTTTGGATCGCTTTTTTTAAAACCTTCTACAAATACGTTAGGGAACCTTAACATTATGCAGAAGTTTAGTTGTGACTGCAGTAGCCCTTTAAGGAAGTAGGTGGACTTCCGCCGGACATGGAATCACTCTGCTTGTCCGATTGAATCGTGCAGTCGTTCTGATTCGTGAGGAGGCAAAAGCACCTGAAGTACTTGCAGAAGGCAACACGTTTCAGCGAAGCTGTGGGGTGGGAACAAGGAGCTGTAGTCCTGGCCTTGCCACCAGCTGGGTAACCTTGAGCAGGCTACCTCTACTGCTGTGAGGTGCGGAAGGGCGTGCAAAAATATATGCTCTTAGGAAAAAAAAAGTATCCTCTGTGTGCTTTAAAGGTATAGATTTAGATTCTTTTTGTTAAAATAGACCATCAGTATTGTCTCTAGGCATTACATGAGTAGTTCAAAGGCGAGTAGGTTTATTATAAATTCCAAAGTACGTTTAGTTTGTGTTCAGGAGACTTTGGATTGAAAATGTCCCTGGTGTCTGCTAAAGGCGTCTTCTGCTTCTGGAATCCATCATTCTGCTGTCGGTGAGCAGCACAGGACCCCAATCCTGGAGGGAGGGAGTCCAGGAGAGTAACTGGGGAAGTCACCCTTGAGCCTCAGCTTCCTCATCTGTGCAATGAGGAGACTTGTACAACAGCTTCATCAGGTTGTTGTAAGACTTGAATAAAATATCTGATCATACTGTGAATAAAAGACTAATGTCACAGGATGCTGGGTGTGGTTTGGCTTGGCTCACACTAGGAGGTACTCACTTTCAGGATGCTACAAGGGCAGGACTGGTCCCGAAAGTGAGGTGTCTCCTTAAATATGAACCCTGGCCCCTTACTTGCCTCACTGTCTAGTTCAAGCCTTGGTGTTTGGCCCAGCAAAGCTTCCGGTGAATTACAGCTCAACAGTCTATATTGGGGTCTGGTATCTGTCGTTTTCCCCCCATGTCAGGAGCAGCTGCTACTTCCACTTCCCAAAAGTTACAGTTGCACTGTTGCATTGTTCGGATGAAATAACCCTGTTCTGACCCCCATTCTCCCCATCCATACTCACCACCTTCTCTCTCTCTCTCTCTAACACACACACACACACACACCACAGGTATGCACTCATTCACTTTTTTTGTTTTTCTTACTATGCTATTTATAGCTCTCTGCTAGCAAGATACATTCGTTTCATCTTCAGATATTCTCCTGGCAGTGTTGTTGCATTACTACATGTTGCCAAATGATAACAGGTGTGCATTGTTTTCTGGAATTTGCAGCGTGGAAGGAAAGGGTCTTTTAGCATTTGCTTCTTTATGTGCCTTGCTCCTAAGGTAGAAGTAATTTGTTCATCAAATAAAAAGATGTCACAAAATTAACCTGAAAAAAATTCCAGAAGAGAGTGACTCTGAAAGCCGCTCTTCCAGGCTCCCAGAAACAAATAATGAACTGCCCTTCTGCACAAACAGACTTTTCGGAGTTGTTCACACTCCCACACGTATGTGGCTGAGATGGGCTTTCTGGGGTAACACTGGCAAACCTCTCCTTGAGTCCTTTAAACAAGAGAGGCTACTGTTGACAGGTTCCGAGGTTTCTAAAATTACTCAGTTTAAAAAATACATTGCCCACTTTTCCATTTGGGTTTTTCCTGGCACTCTAAAGAGATTTGGCCCACTCTTAAATTCTCCCTCAAAATACCTCTGGTTTCTCCTCTAAGACTTTGTAGAGACTCAGATTTGACAACCTCAATTTTTACATTTGTGTCTCATGTCTCCATAAACATGGAGATCCAGCAAATTAGATTCTCCTAGGAATCGGGGCCCACAGTGGAGCATAGGTGAGGTTCTTTCAAGGGGCAGGCTAGGGGCCTCCAAAATCTGGAAAAGAAAAACACCGTTACTTTCCTTTACATTTTTCTACAAACTGATTTTAAATTTTAAGTTTTATTGACATATAATTCACATAATATACAATCTAATAGTTTAAATATATTTTTTAAGATGTGCAATCATCACCACAGCCAATTTTAGAACATTTATTTCATCCCTGTACTCATTATTATTAGCTCCCCATTTCCCCCTCAATTTCCCCTGGCATACCCTAAGAAACTATGAACCCAGGTACTGTCCCTATAGATTTACCTATCCTGGATTTCATATAAAGAAAAATATTATTTTAAAAAAACAACAATAAAAAAACAGAAAAACTTCTGTTAAAAAAGCAGAAAATACTAAACATTAGAATGAATTTAAAACGAGTAAAAAGGGAGGATCAAATGAGGTGTTAAATTTCAATCTAATCACATCTGCTTTCATTCACTTTCCAATGCCTCTTATCTGAGAGTGAGGCTAGACACATCCCTGGTCAATGGTCAGAGGGAATTTACTGGAGGCTTAACTGATGTGGGGGACAGACAGTTTCATCCTTTTTCTCTCAAAGGGGTGAGTGAGTAGGCTTGAATCACAGACCTTGTAATTAGCAAGCCAGTACTTAGTCCAGTGCACAACAAGGACTCCTTTCAGTATAGTACTCTTCTTCTGTCTCAAAAAAAAAAAAAAAAAAAGGAAGAAGGAGAAAGAAAAGAAAAAATAAACCCACTGTCATCAGGGTTTCTGAGACTCAGAATCTTTATGGGAATAGACAGTCTCATCTTTTGCCCACAGAGTGACTGATAGATTTGAACCATGTACCTCACTTTAACCCACTATGCTCCCAAGACTTCCTGAAGGGACTCAGCTGGTAAAGAGAGAAGTTGATGTATCAGTTTAGGTCTTAACCAGAAATGGGAGGCATTCTTAAAGGACTATGACTCAAGGAAAGGAGGTCTTGTTATGTTAGTTTGTTTCTGTAATCTAAGGAGACCATTTATTAAGTCTTAAAGGGAAGGAAGTCAACACAAAGACCCTGAAACATCATCCGGATGAGGAAAGCCATTAGCACTGGGTCAAAATGGTTAGCTTTTGTACAAGATAATCAAGTGAGAACACAGATGGTTTTGATAGCAATTCTGCAGTAAACTGGGCTGAAGGTGTTCCCAGGCCCCACAAGAAGCAAGTCCTGTAGACGCTACTTGATTGTCAAAGGAATGACAGCCATCGGGAGGCGACCTTACTCTCTTCCCTCCCAACTGGCTGCTGCCAGGCCCCCCATCGGCAAATGCCAACAGGCAGCCAGAGGCTGGTGGGAAAGGGTGGAGTTTGATCAAGAAGAGAGGAAATGGCGACTAGAAGGGACACAGGATGTGAGAGTCTTCCTGGTAACCCAAACCATGCTTTAGGCTCTTGGAGCTGTCAGAGCTTTGAGGCTGAAGCAGCAGGACCCTGGCGTGATGAGGAGCCCACTGAAACATGAACACAAGCCCAGCCACACACACTCAGAAGAAATCGAGGACATTGTCTTAAATAACGGCACACATCGCATAGAAGAGTCTGAGTGCAAAAAGATTCAAAGAAATTTGCCCTCCAACTGCAGAGACAACCAATGGTAATGGTTTCTCGTGGGGTATCCTTTCAGATAGTTTCTGTGTATATATAAGTGCAGATAGATTATGTTCTTGTCAGTGTAAATATAAATAACACCCCATATTCACATTAGCATGAATAGCATTCTTCGTCTTATTCACTTTACTTACAAAAAAACATATTTTGGAGGTCATTTCATATAAGGCATATCAATCTTATCTTTTGCGTGTGTGTGTGTGTGTGTTACTATTGTTCTTTATTTCTCAGAAGACTATCAAGAAAGAGTGACCAGTTATCTTTTCAGGATTGCAGTTCTTAAAGGTCGTATACTGTTCAAATCTCTCTTGCTTTTCAATCTGTGCCATGACTTTAGGAATTGATCCTTGATCATATCAAACTAATAATGCTTTTCATGCACTGCTCTGGCTGTATTTGTTCCATCAAAAGGTTCTTCTATACAGATGAGTTTATTTCTCCATTCAATACCATGAGGCCTTGTTATCGCTTTGGCTTCATGAACTGAAATCATCTGACTGTCCCAGTCAAACTCTGTAGCATAATATTTAAGAAAGCCCAGTAAGAGGTCCCCAAGATTTGATTCATTCTTTGAGACGCAAGGAGGAACATTACATGGAGCTTGATGTACAAGGTGCAGCTGTATTGCAGGGCTAAAAGTTTCTGGGTAAATTTTTTGGAGTGATGGAAGGATGGGTTCAGGTAGGGTTTGTAAATAGTGTAAAACCATCAAAACAAAACTATAGCTGCTTAAAGTACCACGACTGGCATCATTTATGTCATGGTGACTTGCCCACTTCTTAATCACCAATACTAAAGGACGAATTCGATTTTCAAGGTATGCGTAAGCTCTGAGAAGGAATGTGTTTCTTATTCCAACAATATTGTTTACATTCAAGTCAAACTCCACGCAACGAATTTTATCCCTGAACTTAACAATTGGCACTTTTGCTCGAATCAGCTGAGGTCAGTCAACATAGCCAGAAAGTCTAGTACAGAAGTGTTTATGGACTAAGGTGAGTATATGCCGTGCTTCAGTCTTCTGATTAACTGGTTCCTCTTTTTTTTTTTCTTTTTTTTTTTTTATTGGGGCTCATACAATTCATCACAATTCATAGATCAATTGTGTAAAGCACATCTATACATTTGTTGCCCTCATCATTCCCAAAATTCGCTAGCCTCTAATGTTCCATTTTCCCCCCCTCCCCTTCCCTTCCTCCTCCCCTCTCCCCCATGCACCCCTAATAATTTATAAATTATTATTGTATCTTATATTACACTGTCCGGCGTCTCCCTTCACCCACCCCTCCGCTGCCCGTCCCCCAGAGAGGAGGCCACACGTAGCTCCCTGTGATCCATTCCCCCCTACTACATCCCCTTTCCCTTCTGGTATCGCCACTGTCACCCCTGGTCCTGAGAGGTTCCTCTGTCCTAGATTCCCTGCGTTCCCAATTCCCGTCTGTACCGCTGTGCATCATCTAGTCCAACCAGGTCTGCAAGGCAAAATTGGGGTCCTGGTAGTTGGGGGGAAGAAGCGTTCAAGAACCAGAGGAAAGTTGTGGGCTTCGTTATTGCTATACTGGACCCTAAGTGACTCGTCTCCCCACTACCCCTCTGCAAGGTATGTTAACTGGTTCCTCTTTAACAACCAGGCAAAGATCACCATCACTGCTCCATGTACCAAATCCATTCAGTGAGGACCCAACCCAAAAAAAGTCTGCTTTGTGGAAATAACAGCTGGATTTCTCTCTGCAGCAGAGTTCGACAGTTCTTTCTTCTTTAGATCACTTACTTGCTGCTGACAAGCTTCAAATAACTCCAGTATGCTGGCTCAACTTATCTTTGGCCTCTGGCAGTGTAATTTCTCTGGGTTACAAAAATGTTATTTCTTGAAAAGGAGGAACACATCTGTCTATATCTGGTACATAGTGCGCATGAAACAATGGTGGCATTGAGTATCTTCTTTCCCCTGATGAAGGTACTAGGTGGAAACTTCTGCGTTTACCATCAAGAGGAAGGTTTTGTTCATCACTTAATCTCTTCTTTCCTTGGAATAATGGAGAGGCTGAGGTCTGTATTGGGCTGACATTTCCATATGTCAACTGCTGTAATGACCCAGCTCTAGGCAAGTCTACATTCTGAAAGTTGAACTGTGCATCTATAAGTGGCTGGTGTGAATATAGAGGTGGTGACAGGGCAAAGAAGTTACTGTGTGGTTGATGAGTTGGAGTAAAGGGAGGGCGACCCAAAATTGAGTTTGGGAACATGCTCTTGTTGACGAAAAGTGAACATGTATTCCTCTACCTGACAGATTGAGTGGCTCTCTACACCGCCTGAAAGTCCAGGTGCCTGAGGGCAGGGAGCGGGGCCTACCGGCGCTGCCTGCACAGCAGCTCCCAGGCCCGAGCAGAGCAGCGGCAGCGAGGCACGCTGGCTCGTAGCTCTCGCCCAAGCCGAGGAGGTGGCCTGCGGGAGCCTTAGGCCCTTATCATTATTTTTTATCATTTTATTGGAGATTCTTACAGATCTTATAACATTCCATACATCAATTGTATCAAGCATAATTGTACATATGTTGCCATCATCATTTCCAAAACATTTTCTACTTGCATTGTGTTATATGCAATAGCAAGTCTTTAGCATGTGATCCCTTTATGACCAGTATATGAATATTCCATTGAAAATATTCTTGGAAAGAATGAGAGAAGGGTATTTTTTTTTTTTCAGAATCATACTCCCATCCTGGTTTCCTCCCTCCAGTCCTGACCAACTCCGTCCGCATGAGACCTGGAATGCCCACTTTGTGTTTCTAATTCATTTCTAGAATGTAAGGCTGTTCCTCCTATTTTCTAGTATGGGTATGTATCTTTTTTTTTTTTAATCATTTTATTAGGGGCTCATACAACTCTTACCACAATCCATACATACATCAATTGTGTAA
>NW_022106471.1:8470062-8487577 GCF_000313985.2 Echinops telfairi
AAGGGGATCTCCAGTGGCCTACTAATGGGCTTTGGGTCTTCACTCCGCACTCCCCCCATCATTCACTATGGTAAGATTTTTTGTTCTGATAATGCCTTATACATGATCCCTTCGAACGGCTATGTATCTTAAATGTCTTTTTGCTCTATATTTTTCTGATTGCCAGGCGCAGTTCCCTGGTCCCACAAAGTGTGAAGTTAAGGTGCCACGCACAATGCTTTTGGACTGGGATGTGAAACTCAAAAGCATTGGTGGAATGCCCACAGCAGGCCCCACCCTCGGTGACAGAGAGCACGCATACAGACATGTCTCCCTCTTCAGGGAGTTTATAATCTTGTCAGTGAGATAAACACATGCATGGCAGTTGGCGAGGCTTGGGAGGGCTGTTTTGTTTATCCGGAGAGCAGGAGTAAGGAGGTGATTGTGGATGTGTTAAGTCACACCCAGGCTGGTGTACACGCCCACACATGATTTTTTGAAGTCATCCATGTTATAATTGGCCTCTTTCTGGACACTCAGTACAGTATTTTGAATGTGCACCTTTTAAAATTTTACTCACTTTTAACGTTCTAATGTATTTGTTTGATTGATTGCTGGACCTGTCTCACCTGCTAGGAATGCTTCAAATAGGAGTCTCTTTCATATCATTAATCTCACTTAATTATTTAGGACACCTAGAAGCAAGACAATTGTTTCAGATGTGAGCAGTTGGTGCAGACTGCTCATTCTCTCTCCTCTCTTATTTCCCCCGTGTTTAGCATACTGATACAACACAGAACAGAAATAACCATATTTGGGTCTGATAAATTAGGTTGTAGGTTCTTTGGAAAAGGTGGGAGAAAGACGAAACCCTCTACTCTCATCAAAGAGTTACTGTCGTGGGAACCCACAGGGGCCAGTTCTACCCTGTCCTACAGTGTCGCTATGAGTCAGCATCAACTCCGTGGCACTGAAGTTGGTTACTGATTTGGAAAAGATTTCATATGTCCATCTAATCCTCAGGGTGTCGGCTGTGAAATTCCTATTCCTAGGCTTCCCACCTCCCCTCCCCGCTTTGTCAGTTCACATCCTCCCACTTGTTGGCTCCTGACCTGCTCCTCTGTTCCTGGGCAGCAAGCCGTGATCTGACTTGAGAGGTTGTAGATTCAGAAGTGAAGATGGGGTTGATCTGAGTCGTGTTGGACCTGGACCTCAATCAGTGGGAAGTGATTGCATTTTCCTCTGAACTCAGCATTTTATCTAGATTCTGAGAATTATTGTCTTAAAAACATGAATGCCCTCCCTATATTATATCGTATGACCCTCTAGTGTACACGTTCCTTGAGCAAGGACTCCATACCTGATTCATTTTTGTATTTTTCAAAAGCTTTAACAGTTTAAATGACACAAAGAAGCCCTTTAATAAATGGGCTGACTATTAACAGGTGAATGTGATCTACAGAGTTACTTACTCCTCTCTTTAGCCAAGGTCCTACCTAACTAGGCCCCCCACTTCTTTTCTGCCTCTTGTATTAATAACAATGCTATCATTATTCTCAGAAAGGTGAATTATCCCATCTGGGAACAACCCGAGGCAGAATTTGAACCCAGGTAGTTCGAACCCAAGAGTTCTTGGTATAGTACCAAAAATACCAATGCTCGATAACCAGCCATCTTCTATTTTTTATTGTTTATTGTTTTATTAAAAGAAACCTCACACTTCCTGTCTGCTCTGGCTGTGCTGTGGCCAACAGTGAGCTGCATGGCGGCACTCTATGGTCCAGAGTCCAGAGTTACGGTAGCTTTGGGGGGGCCTTATTTTGGGGGGGATGCCTTATATTTCAGCGAGAGGCAAAACTGTGAGTAGGTCTTATTTTCGGGGGATGTCTTACTTTCGGGGAAACAGGGTACTTTGCTACATGGAGTCAAGATGAGGGGAAATCGACTTCATAGCCACTGACCAGAGCAGCAGCGTGGCTTACGGGTGCTGTTAGGTACCATCGAGTCAGGTCCGACCCACAGCAACCCTGTGCCCCACACACGGAAACCGGCCCGGTCCCACGCCATCCCCACACACGGAAACCGGCCCAGTCCCACGCCATCCCCACACACGGAAACCGGCCCGGTCCCGCGCCATCCCCATCACCGTGCTTACCTGTGAGCCCCGTGCTGCAGCTGCTGGGCCAGGCCGTCTCTTTGAGAACCTCCTCTTTGCTGCCCCTCTACTTTACCCGGGACGATGTCCTGCTCCAGGGACTGGTCTCCGGAGGACGTGAGAGGAAGTCTCACCATCCTGGTTTCTAAGGAGCACCCTGCCAGCCATCTTCTTGATGCTAGTCTTCAGCCCCGTTCTCTTGTGAGACAAACTCAAACACCACATCCGCTGCTAAATTCCTCCAGAAGAAGACTTGTTCCTAGACTGGTTCTGCAGACGAGCCCAGCAGTCCTTTGGAGGGTAAAGGCATGGCTGATAACCTAGGGAAACATGGTCAGACAGAAATAGTCACATATGTATATGATATCTATACATATATTATATATTCTTATGAGAACACTGTATTTTTTACTTTACCTCTCACCCTATTGCTTTCAAGAGAGAGAGCTGCATATCCTCACTATCCCAAAAGAGTAGTGGGGATCTGTAATGATCCATAATGACGAATTAGCCACATGAAATATTTTTTACTTTGGAATGAAATTAGAGAATCCAACCACTTGTTGCCCATAGTCGTGACCTGACTGATAAGTTTGGTGTTTCAGTGGGTAGTTAGTAGGGAAAGGGTCACAGATGTTCCCCTCAGTAACTGGACACTGAAAATTCACTTACATTCTAGAAATATATAAGGAAGCTTCAAAAGTTTATATGAAAATTGAATTAAAATATAATGAAAATGTTCTACAAACTTTTTGAGCCCCCCTGGTATATACACATCTTAAGAACAGATACTTTTCATTTGTGATAGCAAATAAAGCCTGTTTGATTATGTACTTGTTACTTTCATCTTTTAAAGTGAGGCTTGGAGTGTATCTTAATTCATTCAACAAATACTGAAGGCCTACGAGGTGCCATGCACTTGTGTAAGTGCTTGGGATATATTGATGAACCGTTCTGTAATGGTTTTGGTGTTGGAACTCACACTGTAAGCCTATCAGTTGAAAACTAGGTGTTTGTTATCCAAGGGTAACTCTTGGAATTTTATCACAACACCGAATCAGGCACTTTTCATTCTCAGATTTCAAACAAGCCCTATGTGCAACAGTCCCAGCAGGTGGGAAGGTCCACTCTTAGGACACTTAGGACCCAGTTTTAGGCAATCCTATCATCACTCTTGAGATAGCTAAGAAACCAAGTTCATCAGAATTGTGGCTCTGAATCTTTTTACTATCAAGGACCCTTTTAAATAAAAAAAGTGTTGCTTGATATGAATTCCACAAATTAAATGACAATGGATTTGTTTTCTCCTACACATACCATTTCTGGCTCTCTACCTGTTGTTGTTATTGTTAGGTGCTGTGGAGTCCGCTCTGATTCTTAGTGCCCTATGTACAAAGCGCTGACTGGTCATCCACCATCCTCACAATTGTTGCTCTGGTTGAATGCATCATTGCAGCCATGTGTCAAAACAATGATGCCCTTTTCTAGGGACTGGTCTCTCCTGACAACATGTCCAAAGTACATGAGATCAAGTTTCACCATTCTTGCCTCTAAGGAGCCTTCTGGTTGTACTTCTAAGACAGATTTGTTTCTTCTTTTGGTAGTCCATGGGACTTTCAATATTCTTTGCCAGCACCATCATTCAAATGCATGGATTCTTTTTCTGGTTTCCTTATTCAATATCCAACTTTCACTTGCAAATGAGGTGATTGAAAATACCATGACTTGAGTGAGGCGTTCCTTAGTCCTCGGTGATGATTGTGGATCCAAATATAATGACATTTTTGGCAACTTTAATCTCTTCTCCATTTATCATGATGCTATCTATTGGTACCTTTGTAAGGATTTGGATTTTCTTGACCATACTGCAAGCTGTGGTCTTTGACTTTACCAGCAAGTGCTTCAAGTCCTCACGTTCATCAAGCAAGGATGTGTCATTTGCATATCTCTGACTGTTAACAAGCCTTCCTCCAATCCTAGTGCCAAGTTCTTCACATAGACCAGTTTCTCATATTATTTTTCCCAATACAAATTAAGTAAGTATGGTGAAAGGATATAACCTTGTATCCCCTTGTCCTGTTCAAATGACTGCCTCTTAGTCCATATAGAGGCTCCACAGGAGCAAAAGGCAGTGTTCTGGAATTCCCATTCTTCAAAATTTTATCCATAGTTTGTTTTGATTCACACACCCAAATGCCTTTAGAGTCAATAAACACAAATAACTATCTCCTGATATTCTCTTTCAGTCAAGTTCCATCTGACATCAGCAATACTACCTTATTCCATGTCCTCTTCGGAGTCTGGCTTGACTTTTTGGCAGCCCTGCCAATGTGCTACTGCAGCAGTTATTAAATTATCTTCAGCAAATTTTTATTTTGATGTGATAGTGATGATATTTTTAGATGATTTCTGCATTCTTTTGACTCACCTTTGTTAGGTTGGGTTCTTTAGAGAAGCAAACCCAGGATATTTATGTATGTATGTCAAGAGGGACGTTTATATCGGGAAGAGAATTTATATCAAGGGTATGGCTGCCAGAGCTGCTGAGAGGCTAACCCAGTCTGGCTCATTTGCATAGTTCAGTTGCTGGACCAGAGGCCCTTCCTGGCTCATGCAGTTGCTTGGACAAGGAGCCAAGGCTCATGGAGCCAAAGGGTAAGACCAGGTGGTGACTGTGGTAGTGGTGGCTGTGGTGCCTGCTGTGGTGCCTTATGGCAGGCTGCAGGCAGGGCAAGTGGCAGGCCATATTGGGCAAGGCTAAGTCAGCAACAACCAGTAAGGAGCTCACAGTAGTAAAAAGAAAGCCTCACAGCATTCACTTTCATCTATATCAAGTGAGCCACACTCGCAAGGCATCATCAGGCTGTGACTCTGGGGAAGCCCCCTACCAAACTGCAACAAGTAGACACTAACCCATCACAGCTTTCATTGCAATAGGCACAAACATGGATCTCTTCCAGTTGGCTGGCCAGGTTGCTCTCTTCCAAATTTCTTGATGTAGAGAGTGAATGCTTCCAGTGCTTCATGACCTTGTTGAAATATTTCAATTGGTGTCCCATCAATGCCTGGGACCTGGTGCTCCTGTAAGTACCAGAAAATCTCTAGCAATCTACCATATATACTCGTGTGTAAGCCGAGTTTTTCAGCATATTTTTAATGCAGCCTTTGTAGTTAAAATTAGGTGCCTCTGAGATGCTCACTTTCCCAACACGATTGCTGAAGACAAAGCAGGTACATAAGCAAAGGTGGTGAAGAAAGCTGATGGTGCCCGGCTATAAAAAGATATAACATCTGGGGTTCTTAAAGCCTTGAAGATAAACAAGCGGCCATCTAGCTGAGAAACAACAAAGCCCTCATAGAAGAAGCACACCAGCCTATGTGATCATGAGGTGTCAATGGGATCAGGTATCAGGCATCAAATACCCAGAGCAAAAAATAATAATGTAAATGAGGGAGGGCGTGTGGAGTGGAGGCCCAAAACCAATCCGTAAACAATTGGACATCCCCTTACAGAAGTGTCACAAGGAAGAGATGAGTCAGTCAGGGTGCAGGATAGCACCGATGAAACATACAGCTTTCCTCTGGTTCTTTAATGCTTCCTCCCCGCACTATCATGACCCTAATTTTACCTTACAAATCTGGCTAGACCAGAGCATGTACATGGGTACAGATAAGATCTGGAAACACAGGGAATACAGGACAGATAAACTCCTCGGGACCAATATTGAGAGTAGTCATACCAGAAGGGGAAGGGGAAGGTGGAGGAAGAAAAGGGGATCCGATCACAATGACCTCTCTATAACCCCCTCCCAGGGGGATGGACAACAGATAGGTGGGTGGGGGGAGACATCAGACAGTGCAAGACATGAACAAATAATAATTTATAAATTATCAAAGGTTCATGAGGGAGGGAGGAAGGTGGAAAAATGAGCTGATACCAAGGGCTCAAGTAGAAAGAAAATGCTTTGAAAACAATGATGGCAACAAATGTACAAATATGCTTGGCATAATGGATGGATGTATGGATTATGATAAGAGTTGTATGAGCCCCCAATAAAATTATTTTTTTAAAAATTAGGTGCCTCAGCTGATATTTGGGTTGGCTTATACTCAAGTATATATGGTATATATTTATATATATCTATATCCATCTATCTGCATATACATACACATATACATACCTACATACAACATATGTGTATACACAATACATATAGGTGTATATGTGTGTATATTTGTAGATGTATAAGTATATACAGGTAAATATATGTATGTATATATGTATATGTCAGGTAGCAAGATAGAGAGTTGTTTCTTTACATGCCTAGGGGCCCCCTACAGGAAGTTGGAAGCTGATAAAGGGCATGCGCAAATTCAGGCCCTTGAGCCTGGAAGGTGTTACACCTTGGTGGGCCCCAAACTAGACCAGGTAGGCTTAATCTAGCCAATGGAGTCAACCAGTACAGTCAACCATACCTCCCAGCCACAGGCCCCCCAAAAGCTGGAACCTGGAGATGACTACCCTCTTTTCCAGCTGCTCTGCCAAGGTCCTGCATGGCAGGGCTGCGGTTCTGAGCAGTCTCTCTTTCTCTCTTTGGCCTCAGGGTACCACGTGTGTGTGCAGTGTCATGAGGCTGCTGTGTTCAGTTACTGTAACACCTGGAACTTCTGTTCCACTTGGATCACACTTGGATCACAAACTAGGCTTTAGCATGAGTTCTTTCTCGTGCAAAGCTAAGGACCGAGGTATTTCCCACCTAAGGAATCTAACATATGTGTGTATATGTAGATGAATGTGTATGTGTATATTCTAAGAGGACTATAGAACTGGAAAACACATGTGGGCATGTTAGATTCCTCAGGTGGGAAATATCTTGGTCCTTGGCTTCGCAAGAGGAAGAATTTACGCGGAAGCCTGGTTTGTGATCCAAGTGAGCTTTTATAAAGGACTTAAGTTTCAGGTCTTACACAGGCACCCGCAGAGCACTTCACTGGAGACCCGGGGCCAGAGAAACCACAGCATGGCCTGCTGAGGAGCAGCTGGGAAAGAGGGGGGTGGGCTCCCAATTCTGGCTTTTTAAGGCCCTCCACTGGGAGGCGTGGTAGACGGTACTGGTTGACCCCATTGGCTGGATTAAGCCCACCTGGCCTGGATTGTGGCTCATCCTGGTGTAGTGGCTTCCTGGCTCCAGGCCCTGAATTGGCGCATGTCCTTTAGCCTTGATTGGCTTCCAGCTTCCTGTTGGGAGCCGCTAGGCATGGATGGGAACAACCCCCTATCCAGCTACCTAACAGGCACAGGTCATATCTTAATCAGTACCCTGATATGGTGCCAACTCTGCCACCCCATAAAGCCCTCATTTTGGGTGAGTAAAAGGTAGTGAGTGATTAGGGGGGTAAGGTTGCCACGGAGATGATGTTGGTCTTAGTCCTGTGAGGCCTTTAAGCTGGCCCTGAACGGCAGTCAGAGGGGGAAAGTTATCAAAGCTGAAAATCAAACCATGCAATTAAATATTTTAAATTCTCCCTTCTTCTCCAACATCCCATACTTGCCTGTTATCTGAGATACCTGGCCTCAGCTCTTAACTACATATTGCCACCAGACGGACATAAGCTCTGCCCTTAACTCTGAGATTTGGTTCCTCAGTCTGGATCTCATCTTGGCTTGACTGCTGCCATAAGGGGGTTGCATGACTGACTCTGTAACCCACTCACAGTGCTACCCTCCATGCTTAGTAGGACACATTTCCCCATCACCTACCTTTGTTACTAATTGGACACACTCTTAATGTAGAAGGCTGCCAAGTCCCGGTTTCATAAGACATGACCCAGGGAGTTACCATTAATCCTCCACGTAGCTCCTGTGGACCTAAAAGCCGCTACTTCTCCAGAATTAATCTTAAAAGGATGGATAGCCTTGGGGGTAATGTGGAACTCAATTCCCCCTGGGGGAATACTGGATGTCTTCCTTTAATCCTAAAGATTTTTTACACTGGTTTAAAGGCTTGGGGTTTATGTTACTTTAAAAACTGGATTTCAGATGTAGAGTAGAGGTAGATTCTTTTTATTTCCTTCCTGAGAAAATCCTATTACTATTATTTTCAATCTTTGCTTTCCAGACAATGATGATGTTTTTTATTTTCTTCAAAATTAACCAAATGAAAATTTTCATTTGGAAATAAATTCCATCATACTTTATTCCCTGCTTCCTAGGTCATTTGTTTTTCTGAATGACTCAATAACTAGCTGAGAATTCTGTTAGCAGCTCCAAAGGATGATGCACTATAATTCTCCTTACAGCCAAAAAACTGAGCTAATTCTTTCAGGCCTGAGGTTCTTACAGTCAAATGCTAATAACTGAGTATATTGCATGATTTTGGACTGATCAGCAGACTTATCTCCAACAACCCAGCCCTCTGCTACACTCAAAAGGGTTCCCAGAGACTTTATAGTTCAATCACTATAACTTCTAAACCTTAAAAACAATAATGAATGTGAGTGTCATGAGGATGATTTGTTACTCAAAAATGTATGTTTAGAATCTTGCATTTGTACAGACTGGGTGGTGTCGCCGGTTAAATGTTGGGTTGGTAACCTCAAGGTCAGCAGTTGGAAACCACCAGCTGCTCCGTGGGAGAAAGAAGAGGCTTTCTGCTCCCAGAAAGTCATATCGCCTCAGAAACCCATGGGTGGTTTCACTTTGTCCTGGAGGGTAACTATGAATCCGAAAATGCCAAGTAGCTAGGTTCACACAGGTAGCTGAGCCGTAGTACTTGTCTATGTATTAAGGCAGGAGTCCTAGAAGGGAATTCCACATTAGCCCTGGTTATGTTGACAGTTCCCCTCTTCAAAGAAGGTTTGGGTTTGTTCAAAGTTTAGGAGTCTCAGATGCAACAAAATGATGAGGAGGATTGCCAGAGGGTTTAGACCGTGTATTTTTCTCATACCAATCTGTGCCTTGTTGCAGGAATGGGCAGTCTATTGCCTGGTCTTGGATCAGCAGCAACCTATTGCTTCTAGCCCATCCCCTGAACGAGTTTACCCTGACCCAGGAGTCTTCCCCCATCTTTCACATCTGGCAACCACCCTACCAGCATATGCTGGTAGCCCGGTGCCCTTTCATTTCTTGTGACTTACACAGCCTGAGATGCCACAAACTCCAAAACTTTGAGGACAATGAATTGCCCAGAACCTCACACAACTGCCGCTAGAAAAGGCAACATTGGACCACAATTCTGGCAAGATCAAAAGGAAAGTCAGAATGAAGCCAAAACAGGACAGAACGAAGCTAGAACCCTTCAATAATTCTCAAAGAGGTCAACACAGGAAGGAGGAGCTTAACATTTGAGAGGAGCTTATCCCGGCCAAATCCCAAACATTTGTGGAAGGGGCTCTTTCAACAGGCCGGTGCTGATACCAGCACTCCCGTTTTCCCTTCTGTTGGGGCTGCTGGAGAGAAGGCTCCTCCTTCAAAATCCCTCCTACTGACGCACCAAGTCCACTGGAGATTTTGGTAAAGAATTTCTGGAAGGAACAAAACAATCCAGGATTGGGTAATACATTATGAGGATTTACCAAAGTACTGCAATGAACGGGCATTTCCACCAAGCTTAAATAGAGCCACGACCTGCATGGTCAGCAGTTCAAAACCACCAGCAGCTCCTTTGGAGAAAGACTGGCTTTCCTACTCCAGTAAACAATTACAGTCTTAGAAACCCACAGGGGGTCACTGGGGTTTGGTTTGGTAAAAGCAGAGGGTCGAGGAACTTACAAGTCTGATCGGCATTTACAAACCCATGCTTTCATAGATACAAGACAATGGGAAGACCTCTTGAAATCATTTTGCTAATCATAAAGTTAGAGTTTGACAGCTTAGTTTATGGATCTTTCCAGAGACAGCCTGAAGGAATGCGCTTCCATGGAGCATACTGTGAGAAGAAGCAGGGAGGTACTGGGTGCTTGTATGTTTCCTGAGGTATGCGGATGAGCTGCTCAGAATAAGCAATGAACAGAAAAACCTTTTAAATGGAGCCTGACTTGCATCTTTGACAGGAGCCTTCCCTTGTACCAAGTACCTCATTCTTTTGAGCTCTTTCCCAGTATTGAAAAAAAAAAAAAAAAAGGAAATGTGGGGATGTCAATTTGATTAAAACATCAAATTGCTATCAGAATGAAATTAGAAGATTATGTTCCTTCACAGAGTGATTACATATATTAACTGGGCTTCCAAATGTGGAAAGCTTATATTAAAAGGCTGAGCATGAGATTGTCAATTAAAATAAAAATGCACTGCCATTAAGTCAGTTCTGTCTCTCAGTGACCCTATTGGGCAGAGTAGAGCTATCCCTTTCAACTTCCAAAGCTGTAAATCTTGACAGGACCAGAGAGCCTCATCTTTCACCTGCAGAGCAGCTGGTAGATTTGAACTGCTGACCTTGCAGTTAGCAGCCTGATTTATAATTCACTATGCTACCAGGGCTCCTTGACTGACAATAAAATACCCTGAAATCCTAATTCCAGAGTTATTACTGGTTCACCGTGGTTCCTAAGTATGCCATTGTTATTTCTTTGCCTTATTTAACCCTTTTCTCTGTTAGAATATAAAAGTAGAATAAGAGCCATTTGAGGAATTCTTGGTTAGAGCACCAGTTTTAATACTTTCGAATAAAGTAATTGCAGGACATGGAATCAATTGTTTCTCTTTGCTCTCTGCCCTTCACTCTATTCATACTCTCAAAAATGATTGTCCTTGGAGGAAAGTAGATGAGCACTTGAAATATAGTCTGATGTTTTTATACATCTATCCAAATATTAAAAGCGACCTGGTGGTGTAGTGGATTATACATTGGGCTGCTAACTGCAAGATTTGTAGTTCAAAACCACCTGCCACTCCGTGAGCGAAAGATGAGGCTTTCTGCTTCCGTAAAGATTTATAAATCTTCAGAAACCCCATGAGGCAGTTCTTTGTGGTCTTAAAAGGGTCCTTGGGAGCCAGAATACACTTGATGGCAGTGAGGGTTTTTGGGGGGTAGTTTACCCTAGTATGATAACACGGTTCTTTTCTAAGGTTAGGCTGTCCAGTCCTCTAGATGATTGTAGTTGAAAATAGAGTGCTTTATAATAGGGATAAAAGCATCACGAGTTAATCTGATGGACTTTAAGAAAAAAATAATAATAATGAAGAACCTTTTCTTCATAGCATAGAAAACGTATCCCGAGTGAAGATGAGCTTCCTGCAGTGAGCCTCAGCTGCTTGAAAGATTATTTCATAGACGAGAATGCCTTTTCTCCCTATCCTCATTGCGGTTAGGGCGAGGAAGCAATCGAGAGGGAATTACATCAGATGCAGTGAAATCTTTACAGGCAGTGAGGTTGTAAAGATACTAGAAAGAGAGTCATTTTCTCTAAGAAAAAGAAAGATCTTGAAGCATTACAACTATCCCAGAGCTGCACAGGCCCTCAGGAAACATAGTGCCCAGCCACTTCCCAGAGCAAAGGTTGCCCACATGAGTCTGAAATGTCTCCTGATGACTTGGCATCCACCCTTAGTGTCTTACTGGAGTCTCTTTCGATGTCTGCAGCCAAGAATTTCCTAGTGCCAACACATTAGCTGTCATTGGGCTCATCTCCTCTTTCCTCTGGGAAGGAGGAACAGCTGATGGTCACCCATGTGCTGCCATTCCGCTGTTAAATTCCTCTGCCATTGTTTCCCTCCTCCTTCCCAGCACTCACTGGGTCTATTTCCCAAAGTCTCAATGACTTCTGTTGCCCCCTCTGATGGCAAGATGAACGCCTGACCCCCTCTGACCCTGAGAATTAGCCAATTCTTGGGTTTATCTTTACACTAAGAATTTAAATGTAACAGGACAGCTGAGCAAAAGCAGGTTATTTTTCTTCAGCAGAGCCCCAATCGCAAGATTTCCTTTCATAAAAACCAGCATATCAATTTTCTATTGAAAATACATTTTAGTGAAGCACGAGAGAACAATTAATCCCAGCTCTGTGGCTGTCAGAGAGATGAATGGCTTTTCTATTTTGAAATAGTTGCCAACAGATATGAGAAACCGAGGAGAATGTTCTATCCTTGGTGAACTGTCAGGCTTTTCTTTATGAATCTGGGCTGCTACAGGCAGCTAACGTCGCGTCCCATTGTCAGGAGCAGTTGCAAATAGCTGTGACCCTAGCTAGGGCTTAGTAGATCCGATTGCCTAGGACTGAGTCATAGCCCGAGTTGCACAGTCGTTGATGTGAAATACATCATGTTCTACATTTCTCTTCTAAAACAGAAAACCTACAACATTAGGGAGCACAGACCGCTGAACCTCAAAGCAGAGATTTCTGAAGAACCAAAGGGGGCAAGTAAGGGAAGGGCAGTGAAGGTCTTTCAGCTAACTGACCCCTGCTCCTGGACAGACAGAACCAGAATATGCTCTGGGCAGCAACAGCAAAACACATCACACAGTCTCCCTACAGCGTCAGGAGAAGAGCCTCAAGTCAGTCCCCAACCCTAGTTAAGATGTTGTCAAGGTGTGCTTTTGGTCAGGGGTGGTGGGGGGTGTTGTGATTTGGTTTGGTGATTTGAGACGCTCACACTCAGCACCGATCTAGTGCCCCTTGGCTGTGTTGCTACTATGCTCAAGCCTAATTAAGAAAATTGCTTTATGTGAACAAGCCAATTCTGATGAGATTTATTCTGAAGACACCCTGCAAAAACAGTCTAAGGTTAGCAAAGCCACGTTTGTGTTCCTTTCTTCCTGCAGGCAGAAGGATCAACACTTTGAATCTTTGACTAATTTTAGCAAGCTAATTACCATTTAATTATCACTTAGGGAGACATCTGCCTATTTTCTCAGAAACTGCTCCTCTGTTGTGGACTGAATTGTTCTCAAAACTAATCTAATTTGCCTATTATAGAAATTGACTAGACTTGAAAACAACAACAACAAAATTCATGGCGTTGGTTCCGTTTTCTAAATGCTCCCATAGACATTGCCTTTGGGGTCTGGCATTGAAGTTGGAGGGAGGCTCTGGCTGATATAACCCTATCCTGCAATGACAGTGGCAGGCAATGGAGGAAACAATTGACCTCCCTTTAGCCCCATGCTTGACCAAGTCATAGTGGCCATGGTGCATGATGGGATTACAACCATAGCAGAGTTACAGTAGAATAAACTAGATATAAAATCCTACTGTTCGTTTTGTGCAAACCAGTGTAGTACAGATAATGTGCTCAAATGGCACAGCCAGAGAATGAGCTCACCCATCACGCATCTTGCCATGTTGCAATTCAGAATCGCTCTTCAGAATGACAAAGTTATTATGGTCCCAGCAGTGTGGTTGCCAGAGAGTGAATCCTCAGGGAACTCTAGACAGCCCAAATCAGAGGAACGGTTCCTTGGCTGCGAATACATGGCGTCCATAATAGTCCAGCCCTGATCCCTGACATTATGCTGCCCAGGTCACATGGTTTTGCAGAAGATGACTTCAGGTTTCAGTGGAAAGGTCAAAAGAGGACAGGGAGGCAGGGCAGTTTGGAACGACGCAACTGCAAGCTTGGGTCAGATGGCAAAAGAAACCGTTCAGGGGGAACAGACCACGTGAAAGGTCACCCTCTGCAAGCTGAGAAAGGTCCTTCTCTGACGCTGATGGTCAGGTGTCATCGAGTCCGTTCTGATTCCTGACCCTGTGCAGAGCACAGCCTAGCCTTACTGAGTGCTCAGAGACTCCTGAGCAGAGAGAGAGAGAAATGCCTGTGGAGAAACAAATGTCCTCTAGTGGAAGCTGTGACCCCCCGTGATAGCATAATTGGTAGTAGCAAGCGGGAGAGAGCCTGACTCTTCATGCTTCCAACACATTCAAGAGGATTTGTCTCATAGCAGAATTTATAGTCAGAGATTACATCTTAATCTCTTCATCTCACGTCCTCATCTTAAAACAGTAGGCTAATTAGACCTTGAAAGTTGATTAATATTCTCCAAGGATATATGAAAGTCGTCCATATTCATTTCTCAGTAATTTATCTTCTTGAGCTCATGCAAAACTCCTAATAAATTATTTTATATATTTAATAAAGCATCTTGGGAGATGCAGCTCACCAAGTTAATAATCGATGGCAGTATTTTTTGGATGATTCGTGGGTACACTTCTTGCATAGTCTGAGCCTGGCTCCACATGAAGAGGAGATTATACTTTCAGCTGCACCTAGGCCCTTCCTTCTCCACAGAGTGGAGGGCAAGTTCTTGGTCAACGTGCAGGCTCACATAACTAATGAGAGTTGGTTTGGCCCCTAATGAAATCCTAAGTCAAATTGAGGCAAAATAGGAGTGAGAGTGTCACATCAACGCAGGAAACCCCTCCAAATGATTTGTCCCTAGCACAGGGGAAGTGAATTGCAGGAATCTCAATGAAGAAAAAAAATCTATAAATGTCATATCCACCTCATTCTACATTCTGATCTCAGCAGCAGTGTCAGGGGAGTTTGGTGGAAGGGCAAACCTAGCGTCTCCTGTGTAGATATCCAAAGGTCAGGAATGCATTGAAGCTTCCATCAGTAAACTTCTATCCTAGGGTTTACTTAGTCCTTGAGAAGTCGTGTGTCACCCATATGTTCCCAGAACCCTACTCTATGACTATAGTGGGAAATATCCTTCCATTTTCTCCCAAAATTATCACAGTGTTATTTGCTGGAAATTTACCTCTCTTAAAGTGCTCTCAACTACATTTTAAATTTACTGGTAATAATCCACATACTCTCAAACCAAGCTCTTTTGTCTGACCTTCTCTGCTCTCTGCTTTGACCTTCAGGAAGGCCCTGTTCTGATGGGCCCAACACTACTCCCTGCTGCCTATTGTTGCTCTAAAGAAAGAAAAACTAGCCCCTTTTGGTCTAAAAAGAATAGCCGGCTTCCTGCTTATTGGTGGGGCAAGAACATGCTTTCAGCCCTATTGTTGTTTTGTTAGGTGCCATCTAGTTGATTCCAACTCATAGTGACTCTGTACACACAGCACAATGAAACAGTGCTTCATTCTATACCGTCCTCACAACTGTTCTCATGTTTTAGCCCATTATACTGTGTCAGTCCATCTAGTGTGACGTCCCCTTCAAGTATGATGCCTTTTTTTCAAGGACTAGTCCCCCCGATAACATGCCCAAAGTATATGAGACAGAAATCCCACCATCTTTCCTTCTAAGGAGCATCTGGTTGTACTTCCAAGATGAATTTGTTTGTTCTGCCAGTTCATGGTCTTTAAATAACCTCATCCAACACCATAATTCAAATGCATCGATTTTTCTGAGATATTTGATTCTGAGATATTTATTATACAGGTTTCACATATGAAGCAGTGGAAAATACCATGGCTTAGGTAAGGTGCACCTTAATCCTCAGAGTGACACCTTTGCTCTTTAACACTTTAAAGAAGCGCCACAGATTTACCTAGTGCAGCATGCCATTTAAGTTCCTGACCGCTACTCCTGTGAGCATTTATTGTGGAACCAATTAAAATGAAACCTTGACTATTCAAATTTTTCTCCATTTATCATGATATTGTCTATTGGTCCGGTTGTGAGGATTTTTTTGTTTTTTTAATATTGAGTTGTGATCTATATGGAAGGCCATAGTCTTCCATCTTCATCAGCAAGCGCCTCGAGGCCTCCTCAAGTCAATAAACTAAGTTGTGCCATCTGCATGTCACCAGTTGTTGAAGCGGTTTCTTCAAATCTTGAGTCCTCATTCTTCTCCATCTATTCGAGCTTCTCCAATTATTTGCTCAGAATATACATTGAATCAATTCGGTCTTGATGCACACCTTTCCTGATTTTAAACAATGTAATCTCCCCTTGTTCTGTTCACACGATTGTCTCTTGGTCTCTGTGTGGATTCTACATGAGCACAATCAAGCGTTCCGGATCAATGTGACCATAGAAAAGACTGAAGAGCCCTAACTTTGGGAAGTATGGCAACATTACACCATTTGAGCTTGCATTATTGAGGCTCAGGGACACCCGCTGGTCTGTTTCTTTGAAAAGAACAGGTGTTCCCACCAACAGCCACTTGGAAAGTAAATAAGCCCCAAGGAGGAAATAAATTAAAAGTATGGGCTGAAGGAGGAGGAGCCTCACCTTTCTCTGAACTGTAAACCCATTTGGTCTTGAACGCTAGGTCTGACAGGAAGAGACATCCTCAATCTAATTGAGAAAAGCTTAGTGAAGGACTATTTTCAAAAACATGGACAGGATAACAGGAATCAACAAAGGATAATGCAAATATCTGAGGCCGCGATGGGAATCTGTTACCGCCTGTAAGTTTCAAGGGGGAAATGGTATGTGTGGGGAGAGGGGTTCAGAGTCCAGAAGGTATGTTGAGAGCTGTTACCTTGTTGATAGGTGCTGTCCAGCGGGTGGGGTCGGGCACCTCAGGGCATGTGCTCTGGACCCTGCTTGAGGTGAAAGTAGAAGCACCCATGGGCAGTCTTCACCAGCCATCACAGCTCCATCATCAGACATGCCATGTCCAGGGGTGTTGTTTTCTGAAGCTACGTTGCTGGTGCCATAGAGTCCGTTTGGACTCATAAGGAGTCCAGGTGGCAGAATAGAACCACCCCTTGGAATAAATACTTTTCACAGAAGCAGGTGACCCAGGCTTTCTCCTGCAGAGCAGCTGGATGGGTTCGAACTGCAAACCTTTTGGTTAGCCGCAACTGTTCAAGTGTGTTGATGTCACCGGGGCATCTTGTCAAAAGACTTCTGCAGATAGCTTCATCCAATCCTAAATTCTCTACCTCTGTCCTCTATACGCCAATCTCCTGCCACATGACGCTCCCCACTCTCACTGACCCAAACCAACCAGACCAGCCTGCCAGGGCCAGAGCAGGGAGAGATGAGTGAAACAGCTCTTCAGGGACAAAAGGAGGGATTCAGCAAAACTATCAACTGTGAAACGCAACCGTTTTCATGTTTCCTCTGAACTTTCTTCTTAAAAGTGTCAGAGAATGCCTTATGTCAGTGGAGGAATTTCCTCAGTAGACTGATATGCCTGATTTCTGCCTCATCTTTTCACAGTATGCGCTCTATCATGACTTTCACAGACTCAAGAGCCCTCGTCGTTTGTGTCAGTCTTCACTCAGCAGCAGCCTTTCTCTTCAGACATGTTGTTATACCTGAGATCCTGCTAAAGACCTTTCCCAATTTCCTTAAAGTAACTAAAACGATTCGATCTTGCAAGTCTGGCTAGACCAGAGGAGGTACACTGGTACAGATAGGAACTGAAAATACAGGGAATCCAGGGCAGATGAGCCCTATAGGACCAGTGGTGTGAGTGGCAAAACAGGGAGGGTAAAGGGAGAATGGGTAGGAAAGAGGGAACCGATTACATGGAACTG
>NW_022106471.1:8488527-8493021 GCF_000313985.2 Echinops telfairi
ACTTAACCTTTATATAAAACTCTCTCTTATACATGAGTTTCTGTGGATTTGTTTCTCTAAAGTACCCAGACTAACACAGGGGGGGGGGTAGATATTTTATAGCTTTTAATATACTTTTGATGGTTCAAAATTTATCGGGAGTGTGCTGCATAGCCAAATCAAATGGCACTCATGACTAGAAATGAAATGTGCATGGAACTAGTCTCCAAATAAAATTCTAATTGTGATAATATCAACAAATCCTGAAAAGTAAGTGAGAGTGAGGGTGGGACAGAAGGGGCAAGGCAGCTAGATCTATCATTTATTCATTGTGAATACCATATTACTCAAGTATAAGCTGACCTGAATATCAGCCAAGGCACCTAATTTTACCACAAAAACTGCATTGAAAATGTGCTGAAAAACTTGGCTTATACACGAGTATCTATGGTAGATAGTTATTATTCTCGGGTAGATTTAAAAAACACACACAGGCTTGAACATGTAAGGGTAAGATTGACCAATACAAGGATAGAAATAAAAACTTTTAAAATACTAGATGAAGTCTAAAAAGAATGAGACTTACCATCAAGCAAAATCTAAGAAAGGAAAAAGATTACAGCAAGAAAACAAAATATAACAATAGGAAGACCACATTTCATCCAAATTGCTCTTCTATAATTCATCTTTGGCTCCTTCAATCACTCTGTCTATGCAGGTGATTCACTCAGATTTGACCTTGGCATTGTCTCTGACCTTTGCCATTCCCACCGCCACCCCTTGAGCCTGTATTAATGCAATAGCTTTCATACAACATCTCTTACCTACACCTCGCTCACCGCAATGACGGAAGTGAGGTCGTACTCAGGACCAAAAGCCTTCTGGAATTACTTACCAAATAACATCTACTCTTCTTACCTAGTTTTTGACACTGCTATAATATAAATAAACAAATCTGCCTTGGAAAAGAGGAGCCCTGGAGGCATCGTGGGTGGCTAACTGCAAGGTCAGCCATTTGAAACCATCAGTCGTAGAGAGTTCCAGTCTCAGAAACTTACAAGGGCAGTTCAGCCCTGTCCTATAGGGTCGTTGTGAGTCAGCATCAACTCGATGGCAGTGGGTTTGGTTTGGTTTGGGTCTTGGAAAGATTACAGCCAGGATGCTCCCCTGAAAGGAGGGTAGCAAGACTTAGTCTCACAGACTTTGGACATGTTATCCGAAGAAACCAGTCCCTGGAAAGGGACATGATATTTGGTAACACGTCAGCTCAAAAAGTCGAAGATGCTGAATGAGAAGGACTGACACACTGGCTGCAATAGTGTAACAAATGTAATAATAATCCCAAAGATGGTGACAGAGTGGGCAAGGTCTTTGTTCTGTTGTACTCTGGGGTTACTCTGAGTCAAAACTGACTCTACATCATTGGTTCTCAACCTTCCTAATGCCACGGACCTTTTAATACAGTTCCTCACGTTGCGGTGACCGCCCCCCCAACCATAACATTATTTTCATTGCTACTTCATCACTGTCATTTTGCTACGCTATGAATCGGGCAACCCCTGTGAAAGGGTTGTTCGACCCCCAAAGGGGTCATGACCCACAGGTTGAGAACCACTGTTCTAACACAGCATAATAAGACCCCAGATAACTGTGCTTCTTTAATTTTAAGACTTATTACTTAAAAACATTTAATCCAGCTCTGCCATCAGAATATATCTTATGATTGATTGAACTTGTGGCATCTCAGGGTCAATATAGGTCGTTTTCCTGGTTTACCTTGATTATATTATGGGTTTCAGGTGCCATCAGTTGGCTCTGACTCCGAGCAATCTTATGCACAACAGAATGAACAATTGCCCAGTTCTTTGCCATCCTCACAATCTGTCCCATGTGTGAGCCCATTGTTGCAACCACTGTGTCAATCCATCTCATTGAAGGCCTTCCTTTTTGTTGACCCTTGGCTTTACCAAGCCTGATGAATCCAGGAGCTGGCCCCTCCTGATAACATATCCAAAGCACATGAGACACAGTCTTATGTATTCCTCAATCCCATCTCACCACCCTTGATTCTGAGAAGGATTCTGGGTTTACTGTTTCCGACACTGTTTATTTGTTCTTCCGCCAGTCCACAGCACATTCAGTATTCTTCACCAACTCCATAATTCAAAGACATGGCTCCTTCTTTGGCTTTCCTTATCCCCTCTCCAGTTTCACCTTGTGCGTTAGGCTATTCCAAACACCATTGTTTGGGGCAGGGGCACTTTAGTCATGCTTGCTCTTTCACACTTTAAAGTGGTCTTTTGCAGGAAACTGTCTCATGCAATAGATTGATTTCTTGGCTGTGTTTCTCAGAACGTTGGGTGTGGATCCAAATGAAATTATATACTTGACAACTTCAAACATTTCTCCATTGGGTTGAATGTTGTTCTTCTTTTCTTTATGTTGAGTAATCTATACTGAGGACTGTAGTTTGCTCTGCATCCAAAAGCACTTCAAGGCTTTTTCACTTTCAGCAGGCAAGGTTGTGTCATCTGTATATTGCTGGTTGTTAATGAATGTTCCTCCAATTCTTCTTCATACCATCTGGTTTCTCAGATCATTTACTCAGCATACAAATTAAATAAATTTGGTTTCTCGAGTAGGAAATACCTCGGCTCTTGGCTTCCCACAGGTAAAAGCTCACGCAGAAGCCTGGTCTGTGATCCAAATGAGTTTTTATAAAGGACCAAAGAAGTTGCAGATTTTATGGTCATGGGACTCCACACCCACACGTGGTAGCCTGAGACCAGAGAGACTGCAGCCCAGCCGAGTGGAATGGTGAGGAAGATGAAAAAGGGGCCGGCAGTCTCAATATTTGAGGCCTTTGGCTGGGAGGCATGGTGGAAGGTATTAGTTGACCCCATTGGCTGAATTAAGCCCACCTGGGTCTAGTTTGGGCCACCCAGGTGTACTTACCGCCCACCTGGCTTAGGCTTTAATTGGGGCATGCCCAGCAGTCTTTATGGCTGGCTGAGGCTCACCTGGTTCTCCACAGCAAACTCCTGTAGGGGTCCTCCAGGTATGGAGAGGGACAACCTCCCTGTCCCTATCCTGCCACCTAACACATGCTTTTTTCTAATTTCAAACCATGCAGTGTCCTTGTGTCCTATTCAAATGACTGTCTCTTGGTGTATGTGCAAGTTCCCCAGGACCACAATTAAGTGTTCTGGAATTCCCATTCTTTGCAATAGTATCCATAATTTGTTATGATCCACAAACTTGAACGCCTTACATAGCCAATAAAACACAAGCAAACATCTTTCTGGTGTTGTCTAATCTCAGCCAAGATCCATCTGATATCAACAATGATGTCCTTCATTCCTTGACCGCTTGGCAGTCTGGCAGTTCCCCATTGTTGTACTGCTGCAACTGCTGTGAAATTATTTCCATCAACATTTTGCTGTGGCTGTGGCACCGGAGCCATTTAACTCGTTCCTTGCCAAACCCTGTTGTAGTTTGTTAGTGGCTCTGTATTAAACCTAATTTTCTCTTCCTTTATGTAATGGTGTGCGAGGCACCAGCCCCCACAATGGGTCCAAGGGGTGGTTGTGTAATTGAGGGGTAAAATTAAATGTGAACAGAAGCCAAGGTGGTGAAGAAAGCTGATGGTGCCCGGCTATCAAAAGATATAGTGTGCAATTGCTCACCTCCCGGATGGCCATGATCTCAGCAGCCAGGACTGTGCAGAAAGAGAATATATTTCTAACCCAGGCTTGTATACACTTAGGTGGTGTGGAGGCATCCCCCAGTTACAGGTAATCACATGCTTAACAGGAAGGGGTTGTAAAACAGGCATAAGTGCGACAGGAAGGGGACAGAGCTAGGGGTGTACAAGTAATAGGAAGGGGAGGCACTGGGGGCATACATGTGATAAGATGGTTGACCCTAGATTTAAGATGGCAGCCTAATCTTGGCTCTCCCTGAGTTGGCTTGACCTTGTCTTTGGGCTCTCTTTCAGCAGGGAGTGGGCTCCACCTAGGGTGGGACAGACAATAGGGTCTGATTGCTCTAGATCAGTGGTTTTCACCCTTCCTAATGTGGTGACCCTTTGATACAGTTCCTCATGTTGTGGTGAACCCCCCAACCCTGACATTATTTTTGTTGCTATTTCATAACTGTAATTTTTTACTGTTATAAATAGTAATGTAAAAATCTGATATGCAGGATGTATTTTCATTGTTACAAATTCAACATAATTAAAACATAGTATTCCAGGATGCACACCTTCCCGAAACGATTGCTGAAAAAAATGTGAACATAAGCAAAGGTGGTGAAGAAAGCTGATAGTGCCCGGCTATCAAAAGATATAGCGTCCCGGGTCTTAAAGGCTTGAAGACAAATAAGCGGCCATCTAGCTGAGAAGCATCAAAGCCCATATGGAAGAAGCACACCAGCCTGTCTGACCACGAGGTGTAGAAGGGATCAGTTATCAGACATCAAAGAACTGAAAATCCTATCAGTGGGTGCCCGCCTTAC
>NW_022106471.1:8493458-8514121 GCF_000313985.2 Echinops telfairi
GAGCTGTCGAAGGGATCGGGTGTCAGGCATCAAGGAACAAGAAATCATGTCATTGTAAAGGTGGGTGAGTGCAGAGTGGAGACTCAGAGTCCATCGGTAGGCAACTGAACACCCCCTTGCTGAGGGGTTGTGGGGAGGAGACGAACCAATCAGGGTGCAGGGTGGCAACGATGAAACATATAACTTTCCTCTAGTTCTTAAGTGCTTCCTCCCCACCACTATCATGATCCCAATTCTGCCTTGCAAATCTGGCTAGACCAGAGGATGTACATTGGTACAGATAGCAACTTGAAACACAGGGAATCCAGGACAGATGACTCCTTCAGGACCAGTGGTGAGAGGGGCGAGACCTGGAGGGTGAAGGGAATGGGGGGTAGAAGGGGGGAACCAATTACAAGAATCTAAGTGTAGCCTCCTCCCTGGGGGATGGACAGCAGAGAAGAGGCGGAGGGAGACATTGGACAGTGTAACTTATGACAAAACTATAATAATTTATGAATTATGAAGGGTTCAGGAGGGAGGGGGAGTGGGGAGTGAGGGGGAAAATGAGCAACTGATATTAAGGGCTAAAGTAGAAGGCAAATATTTTGAGAATGATGAGGGCAACAAATGTACATATGTGCTTGACACAATGGATGCATGTATGGACTGTGATAAGAATTGTACGAGCCCCCAATAAAATAATTAAAAATAAAATGAAAAAAAAACAACAAACAAAAAATAATTAAAGCATAGTGATTAATCACAAAACAATATGTAATTATATATTGTGAAATATTTATGTTTTCCGATGGTCTTCGGTGACCCCTGTGAAAGGGTCGTTTGACCCCCAAAGGGGTCTCGACCAACAGGTTGAGAACCACTGCTCTTGATGTCATAGTCTATCCGTTCCCCAAAAGAAAACAACCCAGACCGCCAACAAGTTCAAAAGAAAAAGTTTTATTTCCTGCGCAGGGATCGTCAGCCCTCTTGAGAGGAGACTGAGCGGTCCCCCATTTACTTTTCCAAAGGTTTTTATACTGTTGCAACGTGCAGGTTCCCAAGCAAGCAGAGTACAGAAGCAGGATATTGCGGTTAGCCATTCTTAGTCAAACAATAACTGCTCTGATCATTCTCCCAAGCTTTCTGAACATACATTTCCTTCGGTACATTCCGTAGCACTTGTCAGCACAGCCTGTCTCCCTAATATCAGCTAGTTCATTTATAGTTCATAGCTAGTTCATTTATAGTTCATGATGGCTTCTGTCAGCTGAAAATGGCTTCACTCTTGTCAAGGCTTTTTAAGCTTTTCCTAGAGCTACTACATTCCCTCCTGTTCTTAGCCAAGTTCAAATCATTGAATCTGCTGTCACCAGCTGAGTGTATGGTGGGCTCAGCACTGCGTTTTATGGCTTGTACTTTCTGTGTAATGAATGCCACTAGCTTATTCCTTATTATTGGTCCAAATGTGAGGCTTAACAGGAGGAGGACTAGGGACCTGGCAAGGGCCGTTACTGGGGTAGTTAGCCAGGGTGACCAATTAAATAGCTTTGCAAACCAATTGGTTCCTTCATTTCTTTTCTTGTCTCTTTCCTCTAATCTTTTCCTAACCAGGGCTAAAGTATCTTTAATGATTTCTGGATGGTTTGCATAAAAACAGCATGTTTCTCCCAATGCCATGCACAGCCCTCCTTGTTTCAAAAAGAGCAAGTCAAGCCCTCAGCAGTTTTGCAACACAACTTCTGCAAGGGAGGCTAAGGATCTTTCTAAATGGGGAACTGATTTTTCTATTCCTTGCAAATCCAAATCAATTTGCTAAGAGTCTGATAGTTTAAGTTTCCTTGTATTAAAGCTGCTGACCCTACTGTGGCTGACCCAGCAATTTCAAGCCCTGCTAACTGTGGCACCAAAATTGGATCTGTCCACTCAAAGGCGAAAATAGACTGGCTTATAGGGGACAAGGGTATGGAGAAGAAAGCATCCTTTAGTCCAAAACAGTATAACAAGTTCGGTTTGGCGGAATAGTACTCTAGAGGGTATAAGGGTTTGGTACCATGGGGTGAACAATTTCTACCCTCACATTTACTTCTCTGAGATCCTGCACCGGTCGGAAGTCCTCAGTTCCAGGCTTCTGCTCGGGCACCAAAATGCCTGTCCTTTTTTGTCTGTGTATGTGAACAGTAATACCCACCTTTGCTTTCCATGGAATAGGATATTGCTTAACTCTTCCCCAGTGTAGCTCAGCTCAGAAGTTGTACTACCACAAGCGCCTGGTGTTTGGCAAGGCCTGGCGGGTTGTTCTCTGCCCAAACAAAAGGAATATCTTTTAGCCATTTATCAAGAAGTTCCTTTGATGAGGAGGTCTCTTCTGCTCCTTGATAAAACCCCTATTCCTCTGACAACAGAACAGGGAGCAAAACCTGGGCCTTTGGGGGTTCAAGGGTTAAGGTGGTCTCAGCAGGCAAGAAAGTAATTGTGGCTCCCAGTTTTTGTAATAAGTCCCAACCAATTAGAGGACAGGGGCACTCAGGCATTACCAGGAAGGAGTGTGTAACTGTCCCTTGTGCTAAATCTGTTATTCTAGCCATTGTCCATGGGTATCCTTGTGTCTTCCCTGTGGCCCCTGTAATTAAAGTCTTTTCTTTTGACAATACGCCTGTAGTCTTTTTCAAAACCGAGAAGGTGGCCCCTGTGTCCACCAAGAAATTTACTGGCTGGCCCCCTACTTGAAGAGTTAGCCTGGGCGCCTGGGAGCCAAGTGAAACGGACCCCTGACCCCTTCATTCAGCTTCTTCAAACATTATTGTCTCTCGCTTGGGTTTTTCTAGGCGAGGATGAGGCCCATCCTCTCTAGTAGTGGGTCGTCCGCCTCTCCTGGGATTTTTGGGACACTGATTTTTCCAATGTTCCTACTTTTTTGTGGTAGGCACATTGATCCTTCCCCAGGGATCGGCAGTGCCCACATGTTGGCCTCTCCATGAGTGGGCCACGATTTCCCTTTCCTGAGCCTTTGGGGAGTCTCCCATTTCAGTTACTAAAATTTTAGCTAGTTTCTTTGTCTCTGTCGTGGTGGGGTCATCTCTGTTGTTATACACCCACTGAGCCACTTCTACCAATTCACTTCTTCAAACCCTTCCAACTTCTGCAATTTCTTTCTAATGTCTGGGGCCGACTGAGTAACACAGGCAATATTTATTGCTCTCCTGTTCTCAGGGGCCTCCGGATCTATAGGGGTATAAAGCCTGTAGGCTTCCATCAGGTGCTCTAAAAAGGCAACCAGAGATTCTCCTGTAAGAGCCTGTAAAGTCTCACTGACCTTAGATAAATTCGTAGGGTTTCCTGGTCGCTCTGTGGAAGCCCTGCAACAGAAGCTGGCAATACCTGGTTAAGGCCTCCCAGCCTTGCAAGGAGTTTGGATCCCACATCGGTCACACAGTGGGAAAAAGAGTTTCTCTCAAGTGGGGCGTGCCCACTGGCTGTCCATCAGGTCCAATGACTACCTTCTGGGCCTCTCTCTGGATGCGCTCCTGTTCCTCTGATGTGAATGGCACCTGGAGAAGTTGCTGGCAATCGTCCCAGGTGGGCTGATGGGTGTGGAAAACAGTTTCTAGCAAATACATCAGACTTTGTGGTTTGTTAGAAAAGGAAGGATTTTGTTGCTTCCAATTATACAAATCACTGGCGGAAAGGGGGGCATATACCAAAAAAGGGAGTCTGGGGTCTTCCCCAGGTGTTGGGGCTGCTTGTCTTAAGGGGAGAATGGCTGCTGCCAGTGATCCTTCTCATGGGGTTGGTAAGACGTGCCAGCCCTAGTGGGGGCTCAAAAAGGGGTTGTTAGTATTTCACTCTCTTCACCCCCGGGAACCTGATAGGATGGCGGCGGCACCAAAGGGTCAGAAGCTGGCTCTTCTTCCGCCCTGGAGTCCTCCTGCAAAATGGAATAAAGCCAGCGAGCAGGGGGAGGGGTGAGCTCCGCCCCTGCGGTTTTGGGACTTGGACAAGTTTTTTCTCTGGTACCGCCTCGTTTCCTGAAGTCTTGGAAACAAGAACCCTTTCTGTTGGGGGAGGAAGAAAATATTTTATATATGCTGGCTTATCGGTGGCATTATCAATCCACACATCAATATAAGGGATCTGATCGGGATGTCCTGGTTCCCCATAAACATAACTATGAACACTAAGTAATAGGAGAAGGGAAAATGAGCCTTGCGGGGGTCAGTCAGGACCTCCTTCTCCCCAATCACCATTACACAAATTGCGGATTCTCCAGTCTTTAGGGTTAAAGCCATTTGCTCTTCACGAGCGCCTAGAGAAATCAGAGAAGTTAGCCAAAAGACATTCAAGTGGTGTCGAAGGCTTCTGTCTCATTTTGGGAACTCCCTGGATTCCCATCTGCCTCTGAGGAACCTTTAAAAGGGTAAAATGAACACTAAAAGCGATGACACAGATACAAAAGTAAAAGCGGCAAGCAAACAACAAGAATGCCAACACCAGTGAATAGCCACGGGGAACCAGGAGGGGCTCTGCCCATTTCAAGATGCAAAAGTTCCACAGGGACATCTCCCTGGGACCTCAGGCGACTCTCATATGCCGCACCCAGCTGACAATTCACCCCCAAAGGTGCACCAATCAAGTCACTTAACAAAGGCGGTTGCTCAGATCAAATGAACTGGGGTGAAGGCATGTCTCTTCGGAAATCCCCTAATTCTGGTGAGGCATCCCACACAGAGTTGACCACAACCCAGCCAGATGAAAATAAGATTTTTGAGCCTGTGAATCAGTGCATATTGTTGTTGACTTTATGGATGGCCTATACCGATTTGACTTTGCTTATGGATGTAGACTCACAAGGTTCCAACTGGAATAAAGATTCTCTACATCAAAGAACATGCTTATCTGCTCATAGCACTGGGTTGATTTATATGGGCAGTATAGAAATTGGATACCCAAGACGGGGAGGATAAAGACATGAAGTGGCTGGCTTACAAACTTTCATAGTTGGGAGAATGTGTTCATAGATTTATAGGATTAAGATGTAGGTGTTCACAAAACTGCAGTTGTTAGGCATAGAATATTTTTGTTTTGTTCATTGATAGAGTATTATGATAAATAGGGATAGCACATTTTTAGTTGTATACATTTTAGTTTTGTCCTGTTAGGCGTAAATATGATGTTACTATTGTCCTTGTTTTAAAAATTATATATGGATAAGGAATTGTGTAAAGGTGCCAAGTTGGCAAAGGGTAGACTGTGATAGGTTTTATTGTGCCAACATGGCACCTGTAAGAAGATATGTATAGAGTTTAACCTGTCAATCAGGTTGCATCTTGATGACCTCATTTGGTCATCAAGTGGCTCTCTGGAGGCAGGCCACTCTCACTCTGCCTTCACCTACATGCTGGTGAGCCATGCTGAGCGAGCTCTGTGATGCTTCCACCACCATTGGAGCCACAAGACTTTTCACCCACTGGTCTGTGATCTTGCATTTTGCATCACTGCATGTGGCTATGTGAGTCTGAAGAGGGATATATGGACTAGTATCAGACTTATGGACTTCATCTGGAGTGGGCTGAGATGTTTGCTTGATGTATAATTATGTCTTGATACATAGCTCTCTCTTACATACATATATATGTATGTATATATATATGTCTCTGGATTTGTTTCTCAAGTCAACCTGGGCTAACACAAGTAGGATGACTATTATGTTTTCTTTTACAATGTCATTTAAAAAGACTGGATAGGTTTACATTGTTTGGACATAGTATGGTGTATTTAATCAAGGCCTCCCTTGTGGTTGGACCCTTACAGTGTGCTGCCTGCCTGGCGTTATTACAGTTTTACAACAGACATCTTTCTTCTGCCACATTTATCATAGGATAGAGTATATAGGGAGAAACACAGTGATAGGAGATGAAAGAAACATGTTCCACTGTCTACATTTTGAACTGGGTGATGGAGGCAGAGAGTACATTTAAAAAACCCAAACCCATAGCTTTTGAGTCAGTTCTGGCTCATAATGACCCTATGGGACTACCCCATAGGGCTCCCAAGGCTGTCATATTTACAGGAGCAAAGTTTCATATATTTGGGCTCTTGTACATTAGTACCCCAGTTTTGCCTGGAAGGTTCGTGCTCAAAAACTAGTCAGACTTTCTGACACCACTTATCCAAATATTTAATGACCCTCCCCCATTGAGAAGACCAGTAATACTATCCGTAGATTCTGGTCAGAGATGACCAATCATGCCATGCATTTCTGGTTCTTCACCCAAGAACCGGGGAAGGCTCAGCCCTGTGGACTGGGCTCCAAAGAAACTTCGGGAACACTCAGGGATCTGTTATGAGCCCCTGGTGCCTCCATCTTTTCCAGACTGGTGATGACAAAAATCCTGTTAGCGATGCCTCCATTAACTCTTAGGGCTTAATAACGGAGGCTGTCCCCCCAACTAGGGAAAAGGTGAAGGATCCTACTTTTAGGCCCTGCTCCCTTGTTATTACTTAAGGTTATGATGCATTCATAGGTAACAAAAGTATATATATGTATATAGTCTAGGTTGACTAGACAAACAAATCAAGTGGCACTCATGTATATGTATAAAAAAGAGCTTATATTAAAGAGTAATTGTGTATCAAGCAAACATCCCAGCCCAGTCCAGATCAAGTGCATAAGTCTGATATTAGCCCATAAATCTCTCTTCAGACTCATGCAGCCACATGTAATGATGCCAACTACAGGAAGATCACAGGTTGGTAGATGAAAAGTCTTAATGGCTCCAATGGTGGTGGAAGCAACACAGGGCTGGCTCAGGTCTCTGTGTGGCACCGCTTCTGTTCCCTGACTGGGTGAGGGTATGAAGGAAAAACACCACAGGCAGCTGGTAGCAGTTTGACCTAGTGGGCTGAGCAGCAGACCGGAGTATGTTGGCTGCACCATCATCTGTAGCTTCATAGATTCTAGTCTGGAAGGGACTGACCGAACAAGGGCATTAAAACACAAGGTCCACAAAGAAGGAGGAGAACCATGGAGGTCAAGGGAGCTAGGAAAGGCAGTAACCAGGAACCCCCATGACCCCACATCTGACTGGGAGTTCCATCCGTGTGCAGCTTGGGCCTACAGTGCTAGTACTCAGTACAGGAACTGGCTAATCTGTTCTTGAATGTGGCCAGTTTGGTTGCACAGATGCAGCGTTCTTTGAGCACACAGATTCCGCCTGGAACCGCTGCCAGCGTGTCTAGACCGCGTCTGTTCTGGAGAACTGCCGCTAGGGAATGAATTGATCTGCACCTTCATCATGGGTCACGACTGGTGAAGATGTGGTGAACAGAACAAAGGTTACCATATACTTCTCTGGCAGAGACCAGTGCAATGGTTCCGGCAGCGGCACCCGTCATTCCTGCCAGAGCATTGATCCCTAATAGAAGGTAGGGTCCTGACCCTGCTCTTGATGTCATTCTAAGGAAGTGGGCATGAAGGTGGTGGCATTAGCAACAGACATAGTTGGCACAGCATACCTGGGAGTGCAAAGCCCTGTCCAGTTGGTTGGTAAATATTGATAAGCAGAGATGCCATAGGCAACATAAATTCCCTTTTGAGGAGGAGGGCATTCCGACATGTGGTATGTATTTGAGTGGTCTTCCTCGGCTGGCCCAACCCAGACGTCTATTTCCAAAAGGATGTGTGAGCAAAGGAGGCTGCAGTTAGAGGGCGGGAGGAGGGAGTGGTGCAGTGAGCGGAGTTGTCATGTCAGCCTTCCCCAAACATGATATGCAGGGTAGTGTCCATGAAAGCTTTTACTTCCAAGCTGCAAGATATAGGGTGCAATGATCCATTCTTATGCCTCCCCAGTTAGCATCTGCCATCAGGGGTACAAGTGCACACCCTAGAGGCCTCCCTTGGCAAACCCCTTTGGTGTCTTTCTGAGATGATATTTGAGGGAGGGGAGAAGCGGTTGGTCGACTCGTGACAGAGGATCAGGGAGAAAGGAAAGCTTCCCGCTGACAAAAAAATGCTTGTCCACCCTAACCTTGCAGGATGAATCATTTAGGGCTCCCACTGGACACCCGTTTGTGAAAGCGGAGGAGTAGAGACAAAGAGGGGCCTGGGTTTGCAGGACAGTGCCAGTATCAACCAGCCCTCCCTTCTTTGTGGTGGATACTTCTAAATCCTGATAGCCAGATGGGGTGGAGTAATCCATGAATCCTTCTTATCTGGCCCAAAGTCAAAAGGGACTGGCCACGCTTCCCCAGACTGGCCTAGGGCCTGTAGTCATATCCAGCATGAGCCGTTGTAAGAAGTATTTGCCAGCAGATGAACTGCTGACCGTAATGGGGCAATCGAAGGAGATTTAGCTGATGTAGGCACCATGCAAAGTAACAAGAAAATCATCATAGAGGTTATACCCGTCTGGCCTTTTGAGAAAATACTCGCAGGTCTTCCAGTGGCTCACAGGCCCAGTTATGCCCTTGAGTGCATCGTTTGCGCTCGGATTGTGCAGGCGGTCAGGTTTTCCTCCGGAATGGTAGATGCTCTGGTCATTCCTGGGACTGGGAAGTGCGACTATCAAAGGCCCTCTCCAGCAGTGGGAGAGTTGAGATACTAGATCTAATAGGATACAGAAAAAAGAGTATCGTTTAAGTCCAGGACAGAAAACCACTGAGTTTGGAAGGGAATCTGACCCAGAATGGCGCCGGGGTTTGGCACCACGGAGAGCACAGGAATGACTGCCTCATTAATTACCCTGAAATCTTGAACGATCTGGAGGGTTCCACCCTCTTTCCTAACTGCAGGATAGGAGTCTTAAAGGGAACATTGCAGATTAGTAGCAGTTTCTGCTTCAGGAATGTGTCGACAATTCCCTTCAGCCCTTCTCTGGCTTCAGGGTGGATGGGGTATTGTCTCCTGTTAGGGAAACAGGATCTTTGAGTCTGATCAAATGGGTTGGGCATACAGCACCCTCCTTGGCATTCCAGTTGTCCATCCCTGACTGTTGAGCTGGTCATTCATATCTATTTTAACTTGACTTGATTCTCTTTAGCAAATAATGCTCTAATATGGGACAAATGGGCTTGGGTATTAGGTATTGCTGCTGCTCCTGTGGATAGATACCATTTTGGATATGTGCAGCCAGGACAGACAAACGGTCAAGGCCTTCCCTCTGCTCCCCTCACTCTCAGAGGTGGTTAAAGACTCTGGAAAGATTAGATGAACATCTTTCTAAGACAAGTCAAAGGTTAGGATTAGCTTCCTCCATTCCTTAGTAAACTTGCTGGGGTCATCTGTAAAACTCCCTAATTTATCTTTAACGCTTATTAAGTCCTGTGTGGGAACAGGGCTTGCACCCGAGTTATGCCACCTGGTCCTGGGGTTTCTCTTAAAGGAAAAAACTGAGGATACCTGGCCTTGGGCAGAGCGTAGGCTCTACCTGCCTTGCAGTCTTGCTTTTCCTGGGACTTAAATATTCTGGATTAGGATATGTTAGCTCTGGAGCTAAAGGAGCTGTTGGATCTTGGGGTCTTACATGGGGAAACTGGGAGCGGGCTTCTCTTGGGTTTTGAATTATTTTTTCCCAAAATCTTCAAGAAGGCAGCATGATTTTACAATTCATTCACAGAGCTTTGAAAACCTGTATAGACAGGACCTCTGTCAATTTTCCTTGCCTTGTGCAAAGCAAGCTTAGTTGCAAAATGGTCTCATAATTTAGATTACCATTTTCAGGCAAAATTTCCTAACTGCTTAATTTATACTGAGGACAAGCTGTGTTGCAAAAGAATATGTCTGTTTCTCTTTAGAGTCTGAGGATCAAACTTGTCCCAGTTTTTAAGAATCCACCCAAAGGTGTATGTGAAGGTACTGTGTTTCCCATCTGAAAAAGAGCAGAGAAGATGGTAGAGATCGCTAGCATCCTCCACTTCTCTCCTATGTTAAAAAATAACCTGTTTGGAAAGAGCAGCCTCTCTCCAAACTGGGCTTCCAGAATTAAGCAGGCCATGCAGGGTAACCCCCTCCTCACCTCACCTCTTACTCTCGGAGCAAAACTATTACAATACCTCCTCACAAGAACGAAGAGCCTTAGCCCAGATCTACTGCTAATTCCTTGGAGGTATGGGAGTAAGTGAAGAGAGACACAGGTCAGAAGACCTCTTGCTTAACTTCTGGGATTTACAAAGAGTGCCAACTCAGTAAAGAGGATCAATCTCATAAGACCCATCTTGGTATCCTGGCTCTATTTGTCTCAAACACCTCAGGGGAAATCCTACATCTCTTTAAAAATAGTTTCTGGCTGCTGTCACTAAATCAGTTCTGACTAGCAGCAACACCGTAGGGCCAGACAGACCTGCAAAAGCTCATGAGAGCACCAAGCCTCATCCTGCTACCATGGAGCGGCTAGTGGTCCCAAACTGCTGACTTCATGGTTCCCAAAACATAACTCACTAAACCACCAGGGCTCCTCACCTATGGCAAATAGCCAGGCACCCCAATCGATAGAAAAGGGTGATATCTTAAGTGAAGGCCAAACCTATGAGTGTCCCTTCCCCTCCCGCTTAACAAAACACAACACATTGTACATGCATCCTACAGGATGGGTAAAATTGCAGATAGAGCTGCTAAAGATTAAGAGAAGACGGTAGCGTGGCCTGAGCCATCTAAGGAGCTGGATTAGGATCAAGGGAAGCAGAAGCACTCTGGGGTGGCCAGTTTCATGGCCTAAACTAATACTAACCTTTTTTTCCCCCCACTTAGCATATTTCAGAGACAGAAGTAGTGACATTGTATACTGGGTCTGTGTTCTGTTTGTGAGTAAGACTGGCAGAAAATGGCACTTTTCCGGTGAATAAGTTTGCCTCGTAGGCAGACAAAGGCAAACCGCACCCACAAAAATCAGTGGGGGTTGTCTTGTTTTGTCTTTTTAAGGCACACCTTTTCTCCCTGGCTCACGAAGGAACAGACCCGCCACCCAGGTTCATGCTGACATAGCAATAGAGCTCCATATCCAGACACAAGTCCCGTCTCCGTTTTGCCTCCTTCTACTCTCTGCATTTAGATCATGGTGCTGACGAAGATTATCAAAGGTACCAGGGACTGTCGAAAGAATCAACACATCTGTCTTGGAAGAAGTACGACCAGAATCACCCTTGGGAACAAGGATGGCAAGACTTCATCTCATGTCCTTTGGCTATGTCAGGAGAGACATCTCCTGTCCTTTAGATATGTCTCGAGAAACTCCCCACGGTTTGGTAAAACGGGACATTGAAAAGGAGGAAGACCTTCAACCAGATGGACTGACACAGCGGGTGCATCAGTGGGCTCAGGCACAAGAACAACGGTGAGGCTGGCACAGGACTGGGCGCTGTGTCCTTCCGTTGTGCATGGGGTCGCCATGAGTCAAAAGTGCCTTCAAAGCACCTAACAACAACAACAACAACAACAACAACAACACTCTCTGTCTGCATATATCTTCAGTGGTCTTCTTCCCCTTTTGATTTTTCCTTCCCTTCCTCTCTTCTTGCTCTTTCTGCTTTAGTTCTGCTTCTTCAGACACACACACACACACACACACACAAATAAATCCTCTTCTTCTGGTTTAATTATTTGCTTACACTTTTATTTTGCCTCACATGCTATCTCTTTCTGTTAGTCCCTCTCCGACTGAAATATACTTGTGGGTTAACTACTGAGCCTCTTAAAATACATTTATTTTAAGTCTTATTGATCCTCTTAAAATACATTTTCCTATGACAGTGATACCTCAGTTGTAGGATGGCTTCAAGTTCGAACTTTCTACTACTTGAACAGCAAAGTTTGTGGGCAAAAAACAAACAAACCAACCTGCTTGTTATCAGTAACTTTGTTTGAGAGTCAAACCAAAAATCTGACTTGAGAAAAACTGTACAGGCTGACAGTGCGTCACCGTGTCAGGACACTCACCACAGACGCAAAGGGGTGATGCTTCAGTCTAAGCACTGCTCTGGCTGAGACACATTTAGTGCTGGTTGTAGTGCATTAGCCCACTCATCATTGTGCTTTTTTCTTTTAACTTTATTTATGTAAAATGCCGTAGCCGTGGCTCAAAAGAATGTTGGTGACACCAGTAGTAAAGCTAAGAGGAAACCTGTGGGAATCACGGGAGGGTTAAAGAAAGAAATCATTGTTGGAGACTGAATACAACATGGCTAAGTCAACATTATCAACTATTTGGGGGTGGGAGATGTGATTAAAGTGTAGGAAAAGATGTGAAATTGTTAACCATGAAACAAAGATCTCAGACCATCAAAGAGGTTGAAAAGTTACTGTGAATTTGGATAAACCAGAAACAACTTGACGGCAATAGTGTGTCCAAGACAGTGATAAGCAGGAAGGCTAAATGCTTCCATAGTAAATTTATAAGTGTAAAGTTCTGGACCTCAGAGCCAATTATTTAGTTTTCCATTATTTCTTATGGGAAAAAATATGTTTGGTTCTTAAACTTTTCAGTGTTCGAACATGAATTTGGAATGAACTGAGTTTGACAACTGAAGTATCACTGTATTTTATGTCTTTTTGTCTATCAAGATGGACCTTTATGAAAACTATGATTGTTTTTATTTTATTCTCTCTCTTCTCCCCCACCTTTCACACTTACCCATCGTTTCTCCACTATGTCTTCTGGCTCCTCTTAGACTACTCCCCCAAACTCAAAAGCCCTTCCTCCTATGACTCAACGCAGCAGTCATTCACCAATAATGACTGCACCGCGGTGCCATCAAGACAACAATGAGCTGCTGTGCATCCAAAAAGTCAAGAAAAATAAACCCAAACAACTGAAAAGCACCCCAACTCAATGGACAACTCTGAAAAAGAATTAGGCAACAAGGTAAAAAACCTGAGGAGTATAATCACCCCCTTACTGGTACATTTTTAAAAACCACTTTGAGAGGGGAGGCTTAACTTCAGCTGGGGTCAGTTTTTCAAAATGCAGGGAGAGGGAAAAGCCAGACCAGTTTCTGCTATATAACATTGTTCTATGGTCACTCCCTATCAACAGACACTTTTACAAGCGTGGATAGTGACCATTACTGAAAATTCAAGCCAAGAGGTGCAGTGGGGCAGGCGTATGTCTAGATCAGAGAAGGCAATCACACTTCCTCGGGTGGGTCAGCCAGGTAGGGCAACCTGTCATTGGCAAAAATGCTTACCATTACTTATATAGACACCAAGAGGAGAATACGCCCAGCATTCTGTTCCTCATGGACACTTTTGACCTAGTTTTTGATCAGCCTTGATGACCTAGGCCAAGTGCTGTAGACAATTGAGACTAGATTCCGTCGTTTTGAGGTGCACAACATCCTTCATAGGCCACAGCAGAAGGCTCAGATTTGGAAGCCCCACCAGTAAACTTGACTTTACCTTAAACTCACCTGTAGCAGATTTAAGGAATTGAAATACTTTCTCAGACTTAAGGCTGAACGGCCCTAGTGTGAGAAGAGGCACATGACCGCTATCCCAAGGTGATGGAATTGCTGCTCATTGGACTTTGGTGCAGATCTCTTGCTTTGAAGGTACCCAATGAGTAGCCCAGGACTACCCTACATTTCCTATGTTCGTGCTCTCTTCTCATGACATGCCTTAATGTAGCAGCCATGGTTCTACCTTTGTGAATGGGTGTTAGTGAAAGTTTTGCCCTATCTCCAACCTTCATTATTTGGGTGAATGGTGCCCAGACATTTAAGCTTTTAATCTATACAAGTCTACTTGTATAATTTCCTTTTCTCAACAGTGTTTTTGATTCTGTACCATTGGCTAAATTAATGTCACCATGGATAGAATGACCTGATGCCCCAGGAAGTTGATTGATAATGTTCTCTTTCATAAAATGATAATGATTATTTCTAAAGTGAGCCAGAGATGTATATGAGCCATAGTATATCTGAATGGATTTTGAGCTTGTACTTAATCATTGCCTTAATCTAAAAATAATTTATTCTTTATGACATGACTCTACTCTGTACTTGCCCTCATGAAGATGTGGATGCTATAGCGAAGTGTGGTGAAGACATAGATGGTGCCTAGCTACCAGAACAAATAGTGCTGGGGGTTTAAAGGCTAGCTTTAAAACAAGCAACCATCTAAAGCAGCTGTCAACCGAGTCCACATGGAAGCAGCACACCAGCCTGTGTGCTTCCAGCATTGTAAATAATAAAATTCATAGCCCAAAGAGGGGGCAGTAGTATGCTTCCAGACACCTGGTTTGCAGAAAGCTGGTAGGGATGGTAGGGAAAGCCCCAAATCCATTTGCAGGGTCCCCACATGGATTAAGCCTCGGGTGAATCCCCTCTGATCATAGACCTGAGATGTGAATAGCCTTGGTATCAGATAGCATTGTAATGTGAATTATGGAAAATTTAGTAAAGTTAGTAATTATAGAAAATTTTAGTAATTTAGTAAAATGTAACACCTTATCACATTTGATCTCCCTTTTGAACTATTTTAAAGTTATGTCCTGCTTTCTTTCCAATTAAGGTTTTACTCTGCTTTATTTGGTCATTGTTTTGTTTCTTTGGGTTTTTTTTTTGTCTTTATGTTAGAGTTTTTTCTGTATAGGAAATCCAAGATAGGAAAATTTATAGAGAAACTAATTGGATTAATCATGTCCTAAGGCAGTGGTTCTGAACTTTCCTAATGCCTCAACCCTTTAAATACAGTTCCTCATGTTGTGGTGACCCCCCAACCATAAAATTATTTTCGTTGCTACTTCATTGCTATAATTTTGCAACTGTTATGAATCATCATGTAAATATCTGATATGCAGGATGTATTTCATTGTTACAAAGTGAACATAATTAAAGCATAGTGAATCACAAAACAATATGTAATTATATATTGTGAAATATTTACTTTTAATGACAAAGAAATGAAATTTTGTCTTGAAGCGAGGTGTAGCGTGGGTAACAGTCTTCACACCAGGTACTCGTTTGTGGGCGCATCTGCATGTGGGCGGACCCACCTGGAGATGGATAGAGGAGCGGTGTCTCAGTTCTACAACCATCGGAAATATGTGTTTCCTGATGGTCTTAGGCAACCCCTTGTGAAAGGGTCGTTTGACCCCCAGGTTGAGAACTGCCGTGCTAAGGGCATGGTAGGGGACGTTGGGGGTAAGCGGGGAGCCAACAATGAGGATGAGAATGAAGAAAATATTCTGGAATGGATTGTGACGATGACTGCACAACTCTTACTATGATGGAACTATTGGATGATATGTGAATTCTGTGCCAATTAAACCTTTCCTTTTTTTTCAATCTCAAAATCATAAAAGAGACTGGGCTTTCTGGTTGGAAAGAGGCGGGGGCACCTTGAGCCAACGACCCTTGTCTTTATCCGGGTCTGGAACGGAACTCACCCATGTGGCTCAATTTTGAGCCACACAATAGACAGATATATCGGGTGAACAATGAGAAACGTACATCTAGAAGAAAGGTCTGTTTGAGTTCAAAGGGCCACGTTCGCCTGACCGGCTTAGGAAGGCTGGGAAAGCAGGCGGGTAGAAACAGGAAGCCTAGGAGGAAGTGAGATAAGTAGTGGAAACTTGTAGGGCTGCAATCAGTGAGATAAAGCCAAAGGTGTTCAAGTGGTTGCTGGTAATCTGCTCTGTGAACCTTCACCGAATTCGGTGTACATTTGATGTATTTTTTAGAACTCCATTTCAGTGCTTCCTTCTCTTAAAGGTGAAGCGCTTCAGCTAAAACTATTTAGAACCACTAGGCCCTGCCTGTACCAGGAATCAAATCCCAGAGGCTCTGTGTTTTGACGCAGTTTTGGTGTACAGAGATGAGTGAAACTTCCTGCTTTCCCAAAGGCTTCAAAGTCCTGATTTAGGAATGCACTTTATTTGGAGTAAAATTTCCAAATCAAATTAAAAATTAAATTTAATATCCTTTCATTTAAACAATAAGTATATGTCCTACAATACTCAAGGGGGGGGCTAGCATCCACATGAAAGAAGGATCATAAAGAAGAATCTACCCTGGGAATTCCAGCTCTGAATTCTGCTCCCCCTCATTTTTCACTGCTTCGTATCGCTAGGCAACTCTCTTCACTGTTTACTTTTCACACACTTAACTGAATTGTCTAATTTGTGATGATTGTGTAATCTCTGGGCTTTGGTTTCCTGATCTGAAAATTAGAGGTGGGGAGTGGTGAGAGGCGGGTAATAGTAGTATCTACTTCACAGGGTTCTTTTAAACTAAATCATTTACACTGGTACAGTGCCTAAAACAGCGTGCTCAGCACATAGCAAGTGCTCAACAATCATCAGCTATCTGAAAGAATGAATGAATGAAACAGGATGGTTGTAATTAACAATGGCTATATTTGATCATCCTGAAACTGTATTTATAAAATAACATGTGAGGGGCAACAACAAGTTCAATAACAAAGAGGAGGCTTCAACAAGTCAACGGAAAAATGGAATTGAAAGATAGTAACATTTTTCCTAAGAGTCCTGGTGGCGTAGTGGTTTAAGCGTTGGACTGCTAACTTCAAAGTCAGCAATTCAAGACCACCCAGGCCCTCCGTGGGTGACGGAAGGTGCTTTCTCATCTCTTAAAGAGCTGTAGTCTCAGACACGCACAGGGGCAGTTCTACCCCATCCTGTAGGGTCTCCAGGAGTGGGCATTGAATTGGTGGCAGTGAGTCTGTTTTTCGGACTCTTAACATTTTCCCTGGAACTTTTTGAAGCTCCCTTGTGTTTCGTTAAGGGATAGGAGAGCATCTCTTTGAGCTCTAAAGCATTATGCAAGTATTTCTTTCCCAGAGATATTTTTCTTCTTCTAAAATGTTGATAATATTATATATTAATTCAAAACCAAACCAAAACTCATTGCCACCGAGTCAATTCTGACTCACAGTGACCCTATTGGCCCGTGTAGAGCTATCCTTGTGGGTTTCCCAAACTGTAACTCTTTATGGAAATAGAAAGCCTTATTTTCTTCCTTGGAGAAACTAGTGGTTTCTTGTGGGAAACCCAATGGTTAGCAGCACAGTGAGTAAACACCACACCATCAGGGCTCCTCTGTACTACTTACTTTGTATTTTTTAATAAAAAAATGAAGACCTGTCTAAAGGAGATTTTCGTTTCCTGTCTTTTTTTTAACTGTTTTAAACTGACTTATAATTCACATATCACACAAGAATACATTAGTTCAAGCATATTAAGAAGACTTGTACAATCATCAAAAAACCAGATTTTAGGACACTAATTTCCCTAGACGGCACATTTATTTTTAGATCTGAATAAATAATATTGGTGGATATTCCTGAGCTAGATTTTCTTTGTTTGGGAGGTTGTACTTGAAAGTGGAAATTTATTGCAGACAACCTGTTCTTGATATTTGTGTGGTGAGTTACTTTTGTGTGTGTGGGGGTGAACTTAAAGTAGAAGCTGGCAATAAAACTTTTATGATGAACATCTTGTAAAGTATTTGCTTCTGAAAATTTGTCAAAACCTTTAACCTGCTTAGCAAGTTAGCAAGTTAAATATTTTTTAATACTGTTCAAATTTTTATGTTTAAAAAGCAAACAATTCTCATGCTATCATACCCGTGGTGTCTCTCTCTCTCTCTCTCTTTCTCTCTCTCTCTCTCTCTCACACACACACACACACACACACACACACACACACACACACACAGGAAAAAGATAAACACAGGTGCAAGTCTTCAATCATTTCGAGTATTTTTGTTTTGCTTTTGCTGCTCGGGGGAGCCATCTGCTGGCCATAGGTGTGTTTTAGAGACTGTGTCTCAGTACCGTAAAAGTTCTTAGCTAAAAATACAGGTGACGTCTCGAGGAAGATCAAATATTCCATAGAGCTAGGAATTTGTGGCCAAACAAAACCTGCATAAAATGTTCTTCTGGATATTGATACTGAGAGCAATGTGGTCATAGTATAATGGAGAAAACGAACAGGTCTAGAAATTGGCCAATTCCTATTTTTGGAAACTGTTTTACTCATTTTGAAAGCTCGCTGCTGATCAACTCGGGGAATGCACACGTTTTCGTCTTAAAAATGAATAACAAAGTAAACGAAAACTAAGGTGTTAGAGTCAACATCACTTTTTCTGCCCGAACTTGTGAAACCAACGGTTCCCACAAGAAATCCTGATTCCATGAATAATAGTATTTTTTACAAGCCAAACTCACTGTCATCGAGTTGATTCTGAAGCAAAGCGACCCTTTTTAGGCTTTACAAGGCTGTAACTATTTACCTGAGCAGACAGCCTCCTCTGTCTCCTGTGGAGCAGCTGGTGAACTGTCAGCTGAGGGTACCCATGTGAGGTTTGATTGTTTGCGTTGGTTGCTTATGACAAAGCTAAGAAGCAGTATATATGAAGGTTATGCGGCTACCCTGATTCCCCCTAATTTGATGTATGGTACTGGAGTTCTGCTAGTTCTGTGGGCCAGGCATTGGGCTGCTGACTGCAAAGGACCAGCAACTCCCCAGGAGAAAGATGAAGCTTTCATTTTCCATACAGAGTTACAATCTGGCACCCCCACAGAGGCAGGTCTGTCCTGTCCCACCAGGCTGCATGGAGGCAGTGAGACTGAGGGTGGGTGAGGGTGTTAACATGACATCCAGTTGTGTGGATCATAACAAACAAGGGCTAACATTGCAAAGGGGGGGATTCCAGAACACTTCCTTGTGGTCAGGCCAAACCAAGAGGTAATCCTTCCCACAGAATGAGGGATGCTGCATAGTGTGTTCTTCGGGGGGGGACGACCCCAAATTCAAATATATGTAATCGAGACCCCTTGATTAATAAGTCTTAAGCAGGACAAAAATAAGACAAAGGCAAAAATGAATCATCAGCATGAGAGAGGCCATGAGCATGAGGCTAACATGGTGTCCAAAGAATTCGCAGCCACATCGCCAATTACATAGAATGTGGAAAACAAAGCAAATTGTCTCAAAATCATCCTGGTGGCAAACTGTAGCAGGCTGCATTATGGAAACCTGAAAGGGACCATGATTGGGTGGGTACAGGACTGCAGATTAGAAAAGCCCACAGGGTTTTTCCTAGGGTCTTCTGACCACCTTGGTCAGGATATGGCTCGTGACCATACCATGATGGTACCCAGTTTCCATCAAGGGCACACCCAGGTCAGCCCCTGAGGGCAAGCCCCAGGTTAGTCAAAGCAATCCACTTTGAAACATTTTTAATCCACTTTACCTGAGAGCAAAGGTTTTTTCACATTGTTGGTCAATGATGGGCGCAGGGTGCTCTAAGATAGATGTGGTGCTGATTGTACAATTCCCCCTTGATACGATCGAATGATTAAGCTATTTGATGGTATGATATGTAAATTTTGTGCCAATAAAACTGTTGAATAAATAATTGTTTTTAAAGAACAAAAGACACAAAGAACTCAATGTGGCTGAACTTAGGGGTTTAGGGATTTAGAGTGTAAACCACACTCCTCCACAAACTTCACTCATTCACTGCCATCAGCTCTCAGTGAGCCTACCGAACAGAGTAGAAATGCCTCTGAGTTTTTGAGATTGCAAATCTTTAAGGAATAGAAAGCCTCTTCTTTCTCCTGCAGGGTGGCTGGTGGGCTCCAACTGCTGACCTTGAGGTTTTCAGCCCACGGTGAAACCCAGTGCTCACAATTGAAGCCCTAATACAGGGCTACAATCAGGAAAGGTGTGCATCAAGGTTGTATTCCTTCACCAGACTTACTCAATCCGTATCCCGAGCCAATAATCCTAGAAAACAAACTCCACCAGGATTGGAAGAAGGCCCATTAGTAACCTACGTAGGCAACCTTGCTTGCTGAAAGGGAGGAGGATGACAATCAAAAACATCAGCCTGCAGTATGGATTACACTTCAATGTAAAGAAAATAGAAGTCCTGGCAACTAAGACAATAGGCAGCATTATGATAAACAGAAAAACAAACAAACAAGCAAAAAACAACATGTAAACAGTCAAGGATTTTTTAAAAACTTGGATCCACAGTCAATGCTCATGGAAGCAGCAATTAGGAAACTGATCAATGTATTGCATTGGGCAAACATGCGGCACCAAACCTCTTTAAAGGGCTAAAGAGCAAAGATGCTTGCTTTGGGGGTTAACCTGTGTCTGACCCAAGCCATACTATTTTCAATCACCTCCTATGCATGCAAAAGCTTTGGATTATGGTGTTGAGGAAGAATATTGAATATCATGGACAGCCAGAAGAACGAACAGCTCAGTCTTGAAAGAAGTACAGCCAGACTGCTCCTCAGAAGCAAGGACGGTGAGACATCCCACATACCTTGGACATGGTATCAGAAGAGAAAGGACATCATGCTTGGTGCCACAGAGGGTCAGTGAAAAAGAGGCAAACCCTCAACAAGATGGAATGACATAGTAGTGGCAGCCATGAACTAAAACAGCAATTGCCAGCACAGCACAGAATCAGGCAGCATTTCGCTCTGCTGTACGTAACTTTGCTGAGTTGGCGGAGCTGATTCAGTGACACCTACCAACAACAACTGTGTTTCTATGCCCAGTCGTGCTTATCATACCATATGCGTTCCTCAATGTAACTATTAATTCCAATTGTTTTTTTTTAATAATCATTTTATTAGGGGCTCATACAACTCATCACAATCCGTACATACATCATTTGTGTCCAGTACATTAGTACATATGTTGACTTCATCA
>NW_022106471.1:8515194-8530334 GCF_000313985.2 Echinops telfairi
TGCTATATCTTTTGGTAGCTGGGCACCATCAGCTTTCTTCACCACACTTGCTTGTGCACCCATTATCTTCAGTGACTTCAGGTGTTATATCTTTTGGTAGCCAAGCACCATCCGCTTTCTTCACCACATTTTCTTGTGCACCCATTGTCTTCAACGATCGTGTCAGGCAGGTGAGCATCTCAGACCGCCGAATTGTTAGAACAAAATGTTCTTGTGTTGGGGGCAATTGTTTGTTCTTAACAACTCTGCAATGACATTCTGACAGAGAATTTTTACACACGTTCATAATTATTACTTTAGAACACTGTGCTCAGAACAGTTAGATCCATGCAAGTAATGCTTAAAGTTATTGCTGTGTGCTTCCACAATGCTGAGGCCCAGAGGGATGCTGCCAGGGTGTGCAAAGAGCTGAGCTCAATACTCAGGTCAGTGCCTGTCACTTGACCTCAGTGTGTCTCACTTTCCTCATCTGAAAAGTTATGCTATGATAATTTAACAAAACCTCTTTAAAGGATTCAAGAGCAGAGATGTCACTTTGAGGGCTAAGCCATTTTAAATGAGCTTTTACCTTTCAAACGAGTTTTACAAATGATTTCTCTCTAGCACGCTTCGTAGGAAATTGCTTTACAGATGAAATCAGACGACCTAGTGGAAGCACTTAGAGTGATGCAAAACAGACTCCACAAGAGGAAGGGCCAGATGGTCCACCTCTTGGCAGTCTTTTGCTCAAGGCTCCTTCCGTCAAATGGATCTTGTGGTACTTACATGACCATTCGTCAATTTGAGGATTAAGAATGTAGGAGTGGAGTCTATCCTGTCAATCAGAACACAGCCAATGAGGCCTCTGTGTGACCATGGCCTTCTTCTGAGAATTCTGGGAAATCCAGTAGTTTCCTCCTTGGAGGCAGGAGAGACTCTCACTCACTACTTCTCTTCCTGGGAGACATTGCAGCTGACAAGACACATGGAACTACCCAAATGCCCCGAGCCGGACAAGCCACATGGATGCAACCAGACCTCTGAAGCCGGAGAAGCCACAGAGAGACCCCTGCCAGCGCTGAGATGCTTACAACGCCACTGGACCCAAAAACTTTCTACCCACTGGCTTGTATTTGGCTTCATTGCATGCGTTTCGTGAGTCTGAAGAGGACTTTATAGATTGTTATTGGACATATGAGCTAATATCAGACTTATGGCCTTGGACTGGACTGGGTTGGGATGTTTTCTTAATGTACAATTGCTCTTGTATATTAACCTCTTCCTTATACACATGTGTGTCCATGGATTTGTGTCTCTAGTCCACCCAGACTAACACAGATCTGATTCATACTCATGCCCCTATTCTTGACATCTTTAAGCACTATTCCAGCATTTCCATTAATGCCTGAATGCAAAGGTGATAGGTTCATGCAGTAGTGGCATACTGCTCAACTCTTTTGTTAGCTTCTCTTTGAAAGTCTGGGTTAGTCATCTTGTAATGGTTTTTTCATGAATTTTTTTGTTGCTTATAGTAGCCCCCCCCCAAAAAAAAGAAAAACACGCAAAATAAAACCCCACTTCCATCAAGCCAATTCTGGCACAGAGGGACTCTATAGGACAGAGCAGAACGTTGCTTAGGGTTTCCAAGGCTGCACAGCCTTGCAGGAGCAGACCGCACCATCTTTTTCCCATTGAGTGCTGGTTGGATTTTAAGCAGCCCGATGCTTAACCTACTGTACCATTATGAGTGCTCCTTTCAGTGCAGGGCAGGGTGCTGATACCATTGATTGACCCCTTTGGCATCGAAGACCGAATAGAACCCAGCAATTGCTGGGAATCTTTATTTTGTATAGGAGCGTGAGTGGTGCAGTGGTTAAAGCACTCGGTTGCTGTGGTCATTACATCAGCTCATGTCAACTTGATAAACAGAACCATAGGCATGGAGGCTAGCCTGTCAATCAGGTCACAAGGTAACACCCACTAGGAGGATTCTGGGAACATCGTCTTTTTCTCCTGGGAGGAGGGCCATACTCGCTCTCTGCCTTTCCCTTTCCTGTTGAATAGACATACTCAGGAGCTGGAGGAGCCATGTGGAGACCTACACCAACATTGAGATGCTTCCACCACCACTGGATCCACAAGATTTTCTACCCACTGGCCTCAGGACTTCCTGCATTTGTCATCATTGCATACATTGAGTGTGTCTTACGAGGAATTCATGGACTAAATATCAGACTTATGGGCTAATATTGAACTACAGACTTGATCTGGACTGGGCTGGAATGTTTTATCGATGCATAATTGCTTCTCGATATAAAGTTCTCTCTTACACATACATAAGAGTCTCTGAATTTGTCTCTTTAGTCAAACCGGACTAACACAGTTAGTCCAAAAGTCTGTGGTTCAAACTCACCAGCTGTTCTGCAGGAGAAAGATATGGCAGTCTGCTTCTGGATAAAACTCCAGCCTTGGCAACCCAATGGGGCAACTCTGCTCTGCCTGTAGGTTTGCTGTGAGTTGGCATTGACACCACAGCCCCAGCCCCGGGGGCTTCATTTGGTTTTACTTGTCCTGACACTGAGCAGCTGCATGAGTAACTCTGAATTAGCCAAGAAGCACGAGACTATCAGGGGAAGATGCTGGGTCATGGCTTTACTTTTAAAAAGTGTTTTTCAGTGGAGAAAATAGCACTGATGCCTCATTTCCTTCCTGAAATTAGAACTTTGGGCCAGATGATTTCAGTTCTGTGTATGCTTCTGCTTTTTGAAGAAAAGTGTATAGAGGGAAACAGATCAGCTGTCCAGAATACCTTGGGTGGTTTTTAAGACCTATGTTCCTGCTTCAAACACCCAACATGGATTCCTTTGCTACTTTCCACAAAGTCCCACTACAGGAATGAGCGTGGCTTATAAGTAATCAGTCTTGAAGAAGAAGATGAAAGAAAACCCGTTTACTGGGAGATACACTCTTTGCAGGCAACGTGTCCTCTCAGCTGTAGGTGAACTCTACACACAGGTTTGACAAACAGCAAACAAGCCAATCGCAAATGGAAGAAGGAGGTCCAAGGAAGCTACGAAGAAGCTCCAGGTCTGGCTGGCCAAGAGCCAGTGACTGCCTGTTCAGCCCCTATGGCCATCTTTGGACTTGTTAGAAGGCAATAGGCTATGTTGTGACCCCACAATTCTACTCCTAGGTATAAACCCCAGAGAATTAAAAGCAGGGACTCAAGCAGACACTTGCCCACTACTGTTCATCACAGCACGATTCACAACAGCCAGGAACTAGAACAGCCCAAGGGACTGTCAACAAATGAATGGGTAAACACAATATACATACATACAATAGAGTACTACTCAGCCATGAACGAAATGAATAGGGGATACAAGCTGAGTAAACTGCACAGAGGCCATTTCTGACCTTCTCTGACAACACAAGAGAGAAGACTCCATCTCCACAGAAACCTAGGACTTCATGCGGTGAGGCGAAGGGCAGCTATGTCTCCATGGGCCAGCCTTCTCTTATCCCAGCGGTTCTCAACCTTCCTAATGCCGCAGCCCTTTAATACAGTTCCTTGTGTTGTGGTGATCCCCCAACCATAAAATTATTTTCGTTGCTATTTCATCACTATAATTTTGCTACTGTTAGGAATCAGGCGACCCCTGTGGAAGGGTCATTTGACCCCCCCAAAAGGGTCGCAACCCACAGGTTGAGAACTGCTGTTTTAGTCTATTCTGACACCAACCTTTGCTCCCACGACACTCTACTTCCCTGCTTGGTTCCTTACTTCACTGCAGTGGCCACAGACAACCCACGGCAACACTCATGGTTATGAGGGTTTATTAGGGAAATTAGCAGATGACCACAAACCAGGCTCAGAAAACATTAGGGATATATACTCATTGGTTCACATAGGTTGCCAAACTTATTTGACCTATGGCCTCCTTTTCAGGAAAAAAAAAATTCACTCAGGAACCTCCTTGCAATGAACAACCTTTGCACTATTGCCTATAATCTAGGGTATACGTGTAGCTATCTGTGTTAGCAGACCCCTGAATTATTCCACCTTCTCTCTGGCTGATGTCACCCACTTTGGTAACGCTGGACAGCAACATTTCTCCTTGGCTGGCAGCCGAGTCTCTCTTTCGGGTCCTCAGTTTCTCAGCCCCATGGTGGTTTGACTGCTGCTTCCGTGGGCCAGGAAGACTGCTTGCTGCTCCAGCTCACAGTCTCCTTGCTTGGCCTCTGGTCTCCGCTCCATCGTCTTCTAGTCTGCTCCATGATCTTCAGACTGGAACCTCTGGTGTCTCTCATCTCAGCCTCTGCCACTTTAGGCAGAGAAAGATCTTAAACATGCCCTGCTAGTGGCTCTCCTTCCTTGATGGTCCCTCAGATTCTCTCTGTTCTTGCTTCTGAGATAGCTCTCTTATAGCCAAGAGAATGACAATTGAACTGACCAATCTCCTCTATGAGTGTTTCACAACTTATTTGCATAGTTTCACCCAGTCATTTGGTGGGAGTTACAATGAGATGGATGGAATTGCCATATTAAGAAATTTCATTGAACATCCCCTCATAGAAGGGTCACAAGGAAGGGATGAGTCAGCCAAGGTGCAGTGTACCATTGACAAAACACAACATTCCTCTAGTTCTTTAATGCTTCCTCCTCCCACTATCATGACCCCAGTTCTACCTTACAAATCCAGCTAGACCAGAGCATGTACACTGGTACAGATCAGAGCTCTCAACACACAGAATCCAGGTCAGATAAACCCCTGAAGAACAATAATGGGAGTAGTGATACCATGAAGAGGAAGATGGGGGAGAGAGGGGGAACCAATAATGGCAATGATCGATGTATAACCGCCCCCCCCATCGATGTATAACCGCCCCCCCATCTCCCCAGGAGGCCAAACAACAGAAAAGTGGGTGAAGGGAGACAGACTACATCCTGTAAGATGTACAGTCTTAGGACCCCTATGGAGCAGTTCTACCCAGTCCTATAGAATTGCTATGAGTCAGAATCAGCTCAACACAGGGCATGGTAGTGGCTGGAATTGGAAGGTAATAGAGATGCCCAGTCATCTTTTGCTTATAAGGATGAAAACTAACAAAGAACATTGGAATAGAAAGATAGAAAAACATTCTACTAATAAGGTTGGAATGGAAAAACTAATTGGGCAGTTGTAATTGCTTCCAATTATCTACCTTATATGTCCTGTTTTCTGAGAAAACTAACCTCCTGAGCTTTGGGGGTCTTTTTCTTAGCTGCTAAATATAATTGAGGACTCAGGCATTTTCTGGCATTCTACACCAACGTTGTTGGTTTGTTGGCTTTTATCCTTATTAAGCAAATGAGCCCGGGTGGTGCGAAACCCAAGGTTGCTGGTCCAAACACACCAACCACTCCATGAGAAAAAGGTACGTCTTTCTACTTCTGTAAAGATTTGCAGTCTTAAACCATCAGCAGCAATTCTTTGCTATCCAATAGAGTCACTAGGAGTCAAAATCAATTCCATGTTGATTTGGTTGGGGTTTAAGTATTATTGGGTAACCACATACTTGTAGCTAAGCAAATTTCTAAATGATGTGTTAACTTTACTCAGGAATAAGATGATTATGAAAATCAAATGGTATAACTGATGTGAAAATGGGGCTTTGATGATTCGGTGGCAGGTTTCTCATCTTGCATGACAATGTACTATATATTCAGTTACCACCCATCTGTCATTGGAAGCTTACATATCATTATCATGCTGACAGTAGGTTTCAGCAGAAGCTCCAGACTAAGATGGTCTAGAAAGGAAAACCAACCACTGAGCAGCCTATGGATTTTAACAGTCCCATCCACAACTGATTGATTATGGGGATGGCACAGGACTAAGGTGGCCATAAGCCCAACAGCAGCAGCTAACAGCATGTAAAAATGTTGTTTAAGTACACAATGCAACATAAAAAATATTTGCGATATCTATCAAGAAATATACTCATCAAAATGTATGTGTCAAAATTCATGGAATCACCCACATACTTATCCTATATATTGCTTTTTGATCCTTCTTGAATTCCCATATTTATATTTTGTTGGTGAATTCCCTTTCATATCTCCCTGAGTAACAACTTCTCTTATTTAATAGTTGTCCAGAAATGCCCTTATTTTACTTCATTTTTATGAATATCTTCTCTGGGTGTATAAGTCTAGATTGGTAGAATTTTCTTTCAGCAAGGTATCACTCCATTTGCCCTGACATTTACTTTTATGTTGAGAACTCAGCTGTCAGTTCAATTTTATTGTGTTCTGTTCTTTGCAGTTACTATGTCTTTTATTCTCCAGTTGCTTTTAAGAGGGTTTTTTTTACTTTCTTTCTTTCTGTGTCTTTGAATTTTAGTAGTTTTGCTTTGATGTGCATAGGTGTGGTTTTGGGTGGTGGGTTGTACTTCTTTTTCTTCCTTGTAATTTTTTTTTGTAGTTTTTCTATCTGTAGAGATGCATGGATATTGGACTCAAAGTCTCTCATTAGTTTTGGAAAATTCTCAGTCAGTATTGGCTTCTGCCCCATTCTATCTGCTATTTTCTCTGTGGAGCCAATTGCTTATGTATTAGAATGTTCACAATAGCGTTCATCTCTTACTCTCTGTATTTTTCATTCCTCTGTGACTTTAGGCTTCAATGATCAAGTTCTCTTCTGCTTGTCTACCAATTCACCAATCCTTTTCTCGTTTCCTGTTAAAACCATTTAAAGTCAAAAACTCACTGCCACTGAGTCAATGCTGACTCATAGCAACCCTGTAGGACAGGATTGAAATGCCGCTGTGAGTTTCCAAGATTGTAACTTTTTGCAGGAGTAGAAATCCCTGTCTGTATTTCATGGAGTGCCTGGTAGTTTCGGACTGCTGACCTTGCAGTTAGCAGCCTGATGCATAACCAATACATTGAGTTTCAAATTTTGGTTGCTTGTGTTTCACAATTTATAATTTTCCATTTGATTTTTAAATAGTTTCTAGTTCTTTATCAAAATTCTTCTTGTTATTTAATTCCTTGGTCATTTTACTAGAGTTATTTTTCAGCTGATAATTTGAATATCTACATCTCTTATGAATTTATTTCTATTATTTATTAGATTCTTGGTTTGCCAAGTCTCTTCTTGTGTGCCTTGTTGTTTTGTTTGTTTGTTGATTTGTTGATGAGCATTGTGTATGAAAACTAGAGAGAATTTGTGACCCTGAATGATGTGATCCACAGGATCACAAGATCAACACAGGATTTATTTTTGCTCTGAAGATAACTAGGCTAGCAGCATAGTCTAACCCAACAAAATATTGGAACTCGTAAGTGTTTTCAGTTCTTGTAAGGTGGTGATTCTCAGACTTTGATAAGTAATAGAATAACCTAAGATGATCTTTTTAATGCAGGTGCCTGCACTCTACTCCAAAGATCTCATTCTATTGGTCTGGAGTGTAACCTGTGTGTGTGTGTGTGTGTGTGCGTGCGCACACATGTACTTACAGCTTTGTTAAAGCTTTATTCTGAAGTAATTGTAGCTTCGCAGGTGGTTGCAAAGGAATGTACCCTTCTCACATGTATCCTTCTCACAAAGCTCCCCTACTAAATGCCAACATCACATACAACCATGGTGCAATAGAAAAACCAAGAAATTAACCTTGACATAAACCAAATCTAAACCTAAACTTATTTGGATTTCAGCAATTATATGTGTATTCAGTAGTCTCGTGATACTCAACTGTACTATATACTGTATATACTTGAGTATAAGCCGACCCAAATATTAGCTGAGGCACCTAATTTTACCACAAAAGCTGCATTAAAAATGTGCTGAAAAGCCCAGCTTATACTCGAGTATATATGGTAAGTTCCTCAATATCCCTGTTTTAGCCACGCCTATTTCCTCCCTTCCATCCCTAACCCCAGGCAACTATTAAACTGTTCTCCATCTATAATAGTTATTTCAGGATTGTTATATTAATAAAGCCATACAGAATATAGTCTTTGACAATGACTCTTTTTACTCAATATAATTTCCTGTACATATTTTTAAATTACGGGCTATTTCTATCTCTTTAAAGCAACCTATGTAATTATAATGTGCATCCAAGTTACCATGGCCATATGGGCTAGGTTGGTTTCAGTTCACGGTTACTAAATTTCAAACAAAAGCCTGGGGAGTTCCCCAGGAGCACTCCTTCTTGATGGGCTTTTTCCAGCCCACCTATCTTGCCCAAACTCGTTCTAAAGTCCTATGCCCTCAACCATAGCCTTCACTTGCAGGGGCCGCACATGCCTTGAGGGAAAAGGGCGCCACAAGCTGAACTCCCTCCTTTAGGCTTTTTTTGGATCCTCGCCTGGCAAATTCTTACTGTCTTGGCTGTCTTTTGATCCCTTTAAACAGATGTTTATTTTATATTTATCCACCTTATATAATTGTTATCAGTGCCAGGATTAGGTTAAAATAACCTAGTCAGCTATTGCCAGAGGAAGAACTTCACTGAATAATATCTACATAGATAGATAGATAGATAGATAGATAGATAGATAGATAGATAGATAGATAGATGAAAACACTGGATCTTTCCATGCTGCCATAATGGTCCACATGAACATCCTGGCCGATGCTCTCAAGAGCATCAGTAATGCCGAGAAGAGAGGCAAGTGCCAAGTTCTTATCAGGCTGAGCTCCAAAGTCATTGTCTGGGTTCTAACACTGATGATGAAGCCTGGCTACCTTGGCGAATTTGAAATCACAGAGCTGGGAAGACTACAGTGCACCTCACGGGCAGATTAAACAAGTGCGGAGATCTGACAGGCAGCTCAAAGTGCTAGAGAAGTGGCAGAATAACCTGCTCCCGTCCCGCCAGTTTACTTTCATGGTGCTGACGACCTCCGCCCGCATTGCGGACCACGAGGAAGCCTGGCGAAAACGCACGGGAGGGAAAATCCTGGGCTTCTTTTACTAGGGGTGTAATGCATGGAAACAAATAAAACGCCCAATGGACAAAAAGTAAAATAAAACAATGGGGTAGACCAGTGGGAGACAAAAGCCCACTGCTATCCCATTGATTCCAGTGCACAGAGATCCTGTGGGGCAGAGTAGAACTGCCCCCTAGGATTCTGATGACTGTCAGTCTTTACAGAAACAGACTGCCACTTCTTTCTTCTGTGCAGTGGCCGTGGGCTCCAACCACTGACCAAGCACATTAACCACTGCATGAGAGGCGTGAGAGAAAGTTGTTGTTCTTGTTGATAGATTGTGTTTTTAATATTTTAATTAAATTCTAGAGGTTTTAATACTTGTTGTATTCAAATTATAAATTGGTCTGTGTTGACCTGTACAAGTCCTTTATCACGGACTACCCAGTGGTGTCTATCGGAGACCCCTTCGACCAGGATGACTGGGATGCTTGGGCCAAGTTCACTGCCATCAGGGATCCAGGTGGTAGGAGACGATCTCACAGTGACCAACCCGAAGCGAATCACCAAGGCCATGGGCGAGAAGTCGTGCAACTGCCTCCTGCCCAAAGTGAACCAGATCGGCTCCGTGACTGAATCTCTGTAGGTGTGCAAGCTGGCCCAGTCCAATGGGTGGGGCGTCATGGTGTCTCATCGTTCTGGGGAGACCGAGGATACTTTCATTGCTGACCTGGTGGTGGGACTCTGTACTGGACAGATCAAGACTGGTGCGCCATGCCGATCTGAGCGCCTGGCCATGTACAACCAGATCCTCAGAATTGAAGAGGAGCTGGGCAGCAAGGCCAAGTTTGCTGGCCAGAAGTTCAGAAATCCCCTCCCAAATAAGCTGGGCAGGCAGACCTCTGGTCGTCCCTCCCCTGAGCCTGTCGGCATTCTCACCGCTTCATTAGAGCTGCCCCCGCAGCCAAGCCAGACCATCTGGACGCCTGTTGGAAACCCTAGCTTTGTGATCCTGTGACATCCCAACTCCTCGCCCATCTCGCGAGCTTCCTACCAAGTGTCCCAGTGTCATCCCGAGGTGTCAACAGGCAACATCCCCAGTGGTTTTGTTTGCAAAATAAACATCAGTGACCCCTAAAAAAAATTGGTCTGTGTTATATTGGATAGTGCCTTGATATTAAATTGTGTTTTTCATTTATGTTATCACCAGATACTATGGAATTAAGTGATCTCATTCTGTCTGCCTGGCCTTCAAAGGGAAGATGGCTATTTCCTGAGGAAGAAAAAAAAAGTCAATTGAATTTCTAAATGAGTTCCTAAACACGTAGCAGAAATAATGGGCTGGAAATCTTCTGATCTGCAAGATTTCGTTTTTGTTAAAAGAGATGATTTACGTTCATTTCCACACTAGAGTCTAATAGCCAAAGCCAGACATGGAGAATTAAGCATAGTTGATAATAAAACTGGACTAGAAAAGAATGCATGCTAATGTATAATAGCTATCTTTTTGTCAAAGGAAACAAACAAAAGGAAGAAGGAAGGAAAGAGAGTTTGGACAGCTGTCAGGGAAGGGAGATTTGAGAAGGGAGCAAATAAAGCATAGACTCTGCTTTAGAATCATTCCCCAATCTGGTCCACTGTATGAGCCACCCACCTAGAGTTAAGACCCAGATGGAGAGCATGTGCTAGAAGCAGCCAGAAAAACTGAGGGAATCCCAGCCAAAGAGACTGTAGAACTCTTGCTATAGAAATCCTAAGTTCAATGACGTGAGCGAGGTTTCTGGAACTCATTGCCTGGGTGGTAGATGAGGTAAGCCTGTTGATCAGAGTGATGTGCAGGCAGATGGGCCAAAGGGACGGTCTTAGTTATCCAGTGCTGCCATGACAGAAATATCACAAGTCGGTGGCTTTAACAAACATTTATCTCTCACAGTTTCTCAGTGTAGGGACTCTGGGTCTAAGTGATGTGCTCCACTCCTAGCTATTCTTCCTTGGTGGTCATCAGGTCCTTCCTTCTCTGTTCACTTCCATCTTCTTTTATCTCCTATAAGATAGAAGGTGATTCTGGCCACGTCACACAGTTCACCACATAAGCCTGACTTCGATAAGAAGGCAAGAGAGAAAGAAGATGAAAGGACCATAGGTTGTCATTTAGCGCAAAGAAGGGTCAGCAAGGCTGCTGGGGAGTTCTTGAGTCAAAATAGCTATCAGAAGATCCCTATGTATTTCGGATGCAGGCTTGCCTTAGAGCCATACTGCATTCAGTGAGTGGCTGGGAACAACCTTTGGGAAGAAATATGATGATGGATTTCAGAGCACAGGAGCTAGGATCTTGCTGCATTAGGCTCCCAGTAGTTGGAGATCGAATTGGCACATTCTCACAGCTACACAGGGGTGTTGCTTTTGTCAGGTGTTAGGTGACGTTTGAGTCAGCATCAATTCACTGTGACCCAGTATAGGGCAGAAACAGCATTGCCTCGTCACAAGAATTCTGCCAGCTGAAGGAAGAGAATCCTAACTGCCCTCTCCTGGGCACTTTGAAGATGACTGCTGTTGTTAGTTGCTATGGGCTACTCTAGTTCCCCTAAAAATCTCAGCGCTGAACCTGAGAGAGGGTTGGAATAGGGGTCCCATCTGGGCAGTGGGTTTTGCCTCTGTCACTCCCTTTGTGGCACAGCACTTAGGTGAGTGTGGAGCAGTGCTAATAGCACCTTTTATTGATTCCTCGGTAACATTTTCATTCTTTTGATCTCCCTATTTCCTTCTCCTGTTCCTAGTCTCCTTTCTTTTTCCTTTTTCGTTCCCCTGGTTTGTTTTTTTTTCTTACTCTCTCCTTTCCCATTTTGCCTTAGGTTTGCCTAACATCTCGTAGCTAATAAGAGGTGGCTGACCCTGCCTGTTTACAATGTTCACACAGTCCAAAGGTCAGTGAGATTACTAGCTCAAGATGGCATTTCTGATCAGATCTCAGACCTTGACATAAATTGATACAGGGGCCAATGAGAACATAGTCTCCAGCAACTGTGGGAGCTTTATCACTTTTCCCTCTATCTCAGCTACTTTTTCTTCTTTGTTTTTTATATCATCTCTGGCCTGGCTCTCCTTCACGTACACTCAGTCCCACCCAGGCACCCGCATTCCTAAACTCTTCCTGATTTCACTATCTCTGCAGCTGCTCCTCCTGGGGCCAGACTTGGCATTCGAAGTCAGGAGGTTTGAAATAACACAGAAGCCATTTTCCCAGTGCAGTTGGTTCTGGTACTTGCTGCTTCCTAAGCTGTACCCATCTAACTTTTTTTTTTCCTTCCTGGTTCGAACTCTAGTCAAGGGTCAGGTTTATTCTTCATGGCAACCATCCATGGGAATGTGGAGAGCAGAGGGGGGTGGGCCCCCTAGCCATTGCTAAGGCAAGGTCAGACAGGACTGGTAAGCAGCAAGGTCAGACCTGGAGCAGAACCGCGGAGGAAGGTTTGGTAGTATAAACACCAGGCCTCCTGAAAGAACGTTCAGAGACTGAAAATTCATAAACTTCCATCAAATTAGAGCCTTTAAACAACTGTTCCTCTGGGTGATAGCAATGGGCCTCTGCCCTGGGTCAACTCTTATGTCACCACCATCACACGCCGTGCCCTCTGTGACTGAGAGATCAGAGACACTCTGGTGGAGATGGAGTTACACACTGGGCTGCAATCTGCAGTTGGAAACTACTAGCCGCTCTTCAGAAGAATGACCGGGTTCATAGTTACAGTCTCGGAATTCACAGGGGCAATTCTACCCTGCCCACAATAGGGCAGCGATGAGTTGGAATCAACTTGATGGCAGAATTTGTATGTTTGGGTGTAGTATGTAGTAACTTTAGTACCCATTTATGACTCATGGCAATAATACCTAAAAATTTTTACCATGCCCTTTACTAACTATACCTCATTTAAGCCTCACGGCTGACCTTACTGGGTAGATACCATTATCACCCCCTTTTTACAGTGGAGAAACATGAGGTTAACAGAAGTTGGGAGCTTATTTGAACTCACACGGAATAGAGGCCCCACCAAGTGCTGTGCGGTCTGTGTACAGGTGGCCATTTCCAAAGCTCAGAAAAGGAACAGCAGAGTCTCAAACCTGGCAGAGCTAGGATGCTAAAGCACGGTGCCAGGTGTTTGAGCTTTTAAAATACATAGAACAAGAGGAAATATATATTTTTAATGAAAAGTTTAACCAAGTCGAAGAATCAGATTGCTTAAATTGCATTTATGCACAAAGACGGTGTTTTTAGACTATATATTACTTTGCAATGACTACGCAATTCTTTATTTCAGGCCACATTTCACTCTTATTTTCTAGAGTTTCAGTGGAAGGGCGAGAGTACAGAGTAGCCAATGTTGAATCCTAATCTTTTGCCCAGTGTGGATCTTGGGAAACCATGATCTACTGCGTGGGTAACCATTATCTACTTCCAACCAGGAAAGTGCACACATGGTCACTGACCTATGAGTCCTGGAGAAATGTACCTATCAACTGCCAAATTTTGAGACTTTGAGGTCATTCTGTGCTCTTGACCAAGGGACTGGCCAAAGGGTGTTGGCACCAGTTTCCATGGGCTAGGCTTTCCCTTTTGAGGAAGGCAGGTCATTAAAGAAAGAAACTAGTATCCTTAAGGTCATACCACTACCAATTTAAGGTTGATACTCTAAAAATCTCTGTCTAGTAGAACCACTAATGCTCTAAGTAAAGGCCTACATCTAGGCGAAAGAGGAGTGCAGAGGGGGAGCACCTGAGGAGGTGGTACTCTAGCGCAGTAGCAATGCTAGGAGAAACATACAAGGGTTGTTCAAAAACCTGTTAGAAAATGCTCTGTTAGCTTTTTTTTTTTGGCTTTGGTATTTATTATTTATTAATAAATCATTTTATTGGTGGCTCATAAAACAATCCATACATCAATTGTATCAAACACATTTGTGCATATGTTGCCACCATCAGTTTCAAAGCATTTTCTTTCTGCTTGAGCCCTTGGGATTAGGTCCTCTTTCATCCTTCCCTCCCCTGTCCTCTCACCCTCATGGACCCCTGATAAATTATAAATTACTATTGTCATATCTTACAACACCTGCTGTTTCCTTTCACCCAAGTTTCTGTTGTTTGGGGGGTTATATGTCAATCATTATAGTCGGTTCCCCATTTATCCCGGTTCTCCCCCCACTCTTTTATTAATTTTTTCATTGTTTTATTAGAGGCTCATACAACTCATCACAATCCATACATACATCAATTGTGTAAAGCACATTTGTACATTCATTGCCCTCAGCATTCTCAAATCATTTGTTCTCCACCTAAGCCCCTGGCATCAGCTCCTCATTTTTTGCTCTCCCTCCCCACTGCCCCCACCCTCACGAACCCTTGATAATTTATAAATTATTATTTTGTCATATCTTGCCCTGTCAAACGTCTCCCTTCACCCACTTTTCCGTTGTCCATCCCCCAGTGAAGAAGTCACATGTATGTCCTTGTAATCAGTTCCCCCTTTCCAACCAACCCTCCCACCACCCTTCCAGTACGCCACTCACACCATTGGTCCTGAAGAAATCATCTGCCATGGATTCCTTGTGTTTCCAGTTCCTATCTGTACCAGTGTACACCCTCTGGTCTAGCCAGACTTGTAAGGTAGAATTGGGATCATGATAGTGGGGGAGGAGGAAGCCTTTAGGAACTAGAGGAAAGTTGCATGTTTCATCATGGCTACATCACACCCTAACTGGCTTGTCTCCTCCCCGATACCCTTCTGTAAGGGGATGTCCAGTGGCCTACAAATAGGCTTTGGGTCTCCATTCTGCACTCACTCCCTCATTCACTATGATACGATTTTTTTGTTCTGAGGATGCCGGATACCTAATCCCTTCGACACCTCGTGATCTCACAGCTGGTGTTCTTCCATGTGGGCTTTGTTGCTTCTGACCTAGATGGCTGCTTGTTTACTTTCAAGCCTTTAAGACCCCAGACACTATATCTTTTGATAGCCGGGCACCATCAGCTTTCTTTGCCACATTTGCTTATGCACCCATTTGTCTTCAGGGCTCGTAGCATGGAGGTGAGCACACAATGATACGAGTTTTTGTTCTTTGATGCCTGATAACTGATCCCTTTGGCACCTTGTGATCACACAGGCTGGTGTGCTTGTTCCATGTAGGCTTTGTTGCTTCTGAGCTAAATGGCCGCTTGTTTACCTTCAAGCCTTTAAGACCCC
>NW_022106471.1:8533001-8620524 GCF_000313985.2 Echinops telfairi
ACTGTGTCCTTCTTCTTGAGGAGTTCTCTGCTAATTCTGGGCTTCTTCCCTCTCCATATGAAGTTGGTAATCAGTTTTTACATTTCTTTGAAGAAAGATGAGGGTTATTGTATCAGGATAGCATTAAACTTATATAGTGCCGTAGGCAGATCTGGAATTTTGACTATATTGAGTCTTCCAATCCACCAGCATGGGATATTCTTCCATTTGTTGAGGTCTCTCTTGGTGTCTTGTAATAGTGTTCTGTAGTTTTCCCAATATAGATCTTTTGTTCTTTTAGTCAGGTATACCCCTAGATATTTCAATTTGTGTTTGGCTATTGTGAAGGGTACCACTTTTTTGATCTCCTCATCTGTGGTCTTATCCGATGTGTATAACAGTCCGATGGACTTCTGTTTGTTGATCTTGTATCCTGCCACTCTGTAAACTCCTCTATTGCTTCCAGTACTCCCCTTGTGGAGCTTTTGGGATTTTCCATATATAAAATCATATCACCTGGAAATAATGATAGTTTCACCTCTTCCTTCCCCAGACGAATACCTTCGATGTCTTTTCTTTGCCTTATGCTGTTAGCTAAAACCTCCAGTATGATATTAAATAAGAGTGGGGACAAGGGGCATCCTTGTCTGATCCCTTTTCAGTGGGATTGTATTAGTCTTTTCTCCATTGACTACCACGTTGGCTGTTGGTTTTTCATATATAGCCTGTATTGTCTTGAGGAATTTTCCTTCCATTCCTATCTTCTCAAGTGTCTTAAACAAGAATTGATGTTGGATGTTGTCGAATGCTTTTTTTGCATCTATTGATATTATCGTGTAGTTTTTTTATGTTGAACCATCCCTGCCTCCCTAGTATGAATCCCACTTGGTCATGGTGAATTATTTGTTTTATATACTTTTGTATTCAATTGGCCAATATTTTGTTAAGGATTTTTGCATCGATGTTGATTAGGGATATTGGTCTGTAGTTCTCGATTCTTGTGGGATCCTTGCCCGGTTTTGGTATCAGAGTTATACTAGCTTCATAGAAGGCGGTCTCTTATTTATGCTTGGTGAGTGTTGTTCTTCTGCCCATACTGGGTCGGCAAGGATCTTTTGTAGGGCATTTTCTACATCTTTGAGTATTCTTTGAGATTTTTCTTGTCTGGGAAGACTCTTACTTCTCCGCCTATCTTGATTGATCATTTGGCTGGGTAGAGTATTCTTGGGTTTGGGAAAGATTTTCTTTCTTGATCTGGGAGATGGGAATAAAGGTTTTTGTTGGTCGCATGTACAATTTTAACTCCTCTAACAGCCGGATGGTTTTAAACTTTTTGTTGCAAATTAGGTGAAGATTTACAGAGTAAGTCATTTTTTCACTCAGCAACTCATACACATTTTGTTTCATGTCATTGACAGCAATCCCTACAACACAACATTTCTCTCCCACTTCTCCCCTGTTTCCTATTTGCATTCCTCCTTCTTTCCTCACTCTTACTGCCTTGAACTTGTCCTTGGGCAATGCTCTCCTTTTGTTTTCAAATGGGTGGTTGCTCTAGGAAGTTCACATCTCTCTAGTCTTATTGTTCCCTCTTTAGATCTGTCTGTTGTTTGACTGAAAATTGAACCACAGGGAATGAGTTTATTTCCAGACCAGGAGGATGACTAAGGGCCATATTCTCAAGGCTTGAGCCAGTCTCTCTGACCTGTAAGTCTGGTCGTTTTTATGGTTTTGAGTTTTGTTCAACATGTTTCTCCCACTCTGCCCAGGAACTTCTCACATGATCCTTTTCAGAGCAATTGGTAGTGGTATCAAGGCAGCATCTAGTTTTCTGCTCTCAGGGTAGTGGAAGCTGAGGCCCATGTGGTTCATTAGTCCTTTGGACTAATTGTTACCACATATCTTTGACTTTCTTCATTCTTCCTTGCTCTAATGGGGACAGAGACCAGTATTTTTACCTTATATAACCATTCACAAGCTTTGAAGACCCTAGTTGCTATTCACCAACGTTCGATATCTTTGTGGACTATGTTATACCACTTGACCTTGATATTCCCCCAAGATTATGGTCCAGAGCCCCAGGCCCCAGTAACTCATTCCCTCAAGATTTTTTGTTATGATTAAGAACTTTTCATAACTTTGCCCTCCATTTGCTCTTAATATGTTGTAGGATGTATTTAATACATATGTGGAAGTATCCCCTATGAAACTTTTATAGCTATATCTATATATATTCATGAGTATATATACATAATCCCATTGTCCCTCCCACATCTATTAAGCTTGTATAACTATCTATGTATCCACTTATTGATCATTGTTATTACTGTTATTGCAGGGTTGTGCATATAATAAGTACAACCAGAATGTTTCTTAGAAGGTACAAGGGTGAGATTTTATCACACATACTTTGGATGTGTCATAAGGAAGAACCAATCCCTGAAGGGCATCATGCTTGGTAAAGTAGCCCATCGGTGAAAAAGAAGATGATTCTCAATGAAACAGCTCCTATCACCTTCGTTGCTTGCACTCATCCCAGTGTCTTTGTTTGCCTTGGTCATTTCTTACTTCAGTCCCTTTATTGCCCACTGTTTTCTCCCTCCCCAGGTTAATACGTGTCTGCCTTCTAGTTAGTGACTTCCCCTTCCTTCCACTCTGACCTCTGGGAACCATCAAACGGTTTTTGTTTTGTTTTCTGTGAAAACGTTTTCTTGACTTTTTACAAGAGGGGTCTCATGCAATATTATCTTTCTCTGATGGCCTTATTTCACTCAGCAGACTGCCCTCTAGGTTCATCCATGTCAGGATGTGTTTCTCTGACTTGTTACTCCTTAACATTTAACAACCATATTTGAAGAAGTATAAAACTGAGTAGGTAAAATTAATTATTCAGCAAAGTTGTTTTTCATAATACATTTTATTTTATCCAGTATATTCATAATACTACAGTTTTAACAAGTAGCCAATATAGATTATTAATGAGGTGCATTACTTTTAAAAATTAGGTCCTTTTCAGTGTAAGATATGACAAAATAATAATTTATAAATTCTTAAGGATTCATGAGGGAGGGGGAACAGGGAGGGAGGGGGAAAAATGAGAAGCTGATGCCAGGGGCTTACATGGAGAGCAAATGTTTTGAGAATGAGGAGGGTAATTAATGTACAAATGTGCTTTATGCAATTGATGTACGTATGGATTGTGATAAGAGTTGTATGAGCCCCTAATAAAATGATTAAAAAGAAAGAAAGAAAGCTTAAAAAAAAAGAAGAAGAAAGCTTAAAAAAAAGGAAAATAAATTAGGCCCTTTGAAACCCAACATGTATTTACTTATAGTACATTTCAATATAGACTAGTCTCATTCCAACATATTGTTACTGGTGCCTATGCAACTGTAGAGTCCTAGTGAATGGACTAACCTCAACGTTTCCAAGGTCTGTGATGTGCTGCACAGTTACTCAGGCCTCGCCACATTTTTCCCCACCTGGTCTCAGATAGAAATCCTTCACTCACTGTCTTTTGTTTAGCATAGAGCTACTTTTACCAGGAGGGAAAAACAATCCCCAAATCACTGTGGTAATACTTCTGTTGTCAAGGATCGTCATTGACATCATTGAAAACCAAAGCTTAAGTCTGAACAATAAAATGCATAATCCACTAGTGCTTTCCATTTTATGCATCTAAAGATTTATCTCAAGAACAACACTATATTTTCATGTATAGATACATATCTATAATCAAAGAAAAAACTATCCCTTCAGCTCTGTGGTGAAGTGAAATTGCTTAATATGGCTCTTTCGTAATTAGAAAGAATTCTTTTATAATTCCTTTATCATTAGAAAGAATTCTTTCTAATTCCCACCCAGTGAATGGATGGAAGCCTGTAAATAAGGTATAGTGGACTATAGGACTGGTCAGTTTTGCCATTCTGCAGGTATGAAGAGTGGGACATTTCAGAAGCAGGAAGAGGAATCCCATGACCAACAAGTAAAAAGAGCCACCCAGCAAAGCAGATACAAGATCCCTGGCTGAAGTGCCAAAGGCAACAGAGGTCCAGAGGCCGTAGCATCAAGACCATGAGACAGAGCAGAGGAGTCATGCTGAGACCAGAATGGTGTGTTTCCAGGCCCACAGAATAAGACAGAGGCTAAGGGACCATGTGGTCAAAAGGCAAAGAACCAGGCTGAGATGAGGTGGTATGAATGAAAGAATTGCATCCTCCTCTTTTTGTAACCTATTAGCATCCCTAAAAAACTTTGTAATTGTGCTGTCTGTGAGCTCTGTGTGACCACTTGTATTAGTTTGGGTAGACTAGAGAAACAAATCCACAGAAATTCATATGTATATAAGAGAGAGTTTTATATAAAGGGTAAGTGTTCATTCAGAAAGTATACCAACCCAGTACAGTCCAAGGCCATCAGTCCAACATTAGCCCCTATGTCCGACACTGATCTACAAAGTCCTCCTCAAATTGACAAAACACACACAATGACACCGATGCAGGAGGAAAGCCAAATCAGTGAACATGTAAGCAACTCAACACTGGCAGGGGTCTCTACGCGGCTTCTCCAGTACCCAGGGCTGCATCAGGGTAGGTCGATGCGGTTTCTCCTCGGGGATGTCTCACAGGAAGCCTTGTCAGCCTAAGCAGGGAACTAGCTAAGGCAGCTGCACCCTGGTCCGACATCAGAGAGCAAGAAACCCGAGAACTAGAAAGGCGAGGCTCACGGGGCCATTTCTTTCTCCACATGTGTTTATTAATCTCACATGTGTTTATTGGCCAGATTGGCACAATAAACCTTAATTATCACACCACTGCAATGACTTATTGAACTAAGCAGAGAAGTTGAGTGCTATGGAAGGGATAGCTTGGGTCAGAAAGGATAAAGAAGGATGGACGGTGGATTTCCTTTTGTGGCAGAAAGTTGTTTCCTTGGGAAGGGTGTGGAGGTACACTACATGTTTCCTTGGCTGGATTAAAGCAAAATCCTGAAAATCCTGGTACAGAACAATGTGAACTAAAACATTTCATCCTGCTATTGTTAGAGCAATTGATTTATTTGGACAGACAGATGATTTTGTGTTATCTTTTTGTTTCCTGGGGATCTTGAAATAGAAATGCTGTAGCTAAAGGAATGGTGGAAGAAGGGATGCTAGAGAAAGTGAGAGATAGCCCCCGAGTTGCAAAGAGAGAGGACCAGGGAGAGCAGAGATGCCCTGGTCAGGGGAGTGGGCCGTGGGCTTTAGCAATGGACACTTGACAGCTCATTGTTGGTTGGGTCCTATTATATGCTATTATTGCCAACTACCTATAACCCCTAAATCCTATAAACAAAAACGACGTGTTCATCAGCATAATTTAGTATCAGACTTGGGTTAGCCTTCCCTGGCTTAGGGAAACCAGGTTTAGGAACCAAGAAAAGTAGCGAGAGAGCCTAGCATCCTGGAGTAGCAGTAATCAGAGAGAAGGTATGTCAGGTGTTAGCCTAGGATGGAGTTCGCAATCTGTGGACATCCCCTGAGAACCCTAGAAATCTGCAGGAAAGGACTGAGTTTCTCGCCACACACTGTGGGCTCAAAACATTTGTGGAAAAATTAAATGAGAAGGTGATGGGTGTCTAGAGAAGTAAATAACCTTGCCCTCAGACAGAACACATTGGAAAGTGGATTAATTCAGATCTAGTTAGGTTAAAATATAACATCTTATCATTTATTTTCCTTTTTGACCTCTTAATTTTTTCTAGTTTATATTATATTCTGCTTTCTTTCAGAGGGAGCACTTTGTGTGTGTGTGTGTGTGTGTGTGTGATTTTGTTGTAGTTTTGGGGGGGGGTATTCTTTATATCAAATCCAGGATAGGCAAATCTATGGAAATAGTAAGGAGAGCCATAGTTCCTTAGAGTCCTAGCAAGAGAGGTTGGGGGATGTGCCGAGCTAAGAACAATGAGTGCAAGAATGAAGAAAAGGTTCTAAAAATTGATTGAGGTGAGGATTGCACAACCCTTCTTAATATAATTAAATCACTGAATTATATGACACGTGAATTGTATGTCAATAACATTGATAAAAATAAGTACATAAAGTATAGAACTTGGGGGGAAATAAATAAAGCTAAATGTTTAAGTTATAGCTTTAAAGGATAAAAAAGCAAGATATAGAAAATGGGGCGGGGGTGGGGGGGGTGGGGGGGGGAGAGTAATTTTTGCACAGAAACTTTGTAGCCCCCTGGTATTCTATTTGAGTAATAAAGAAGTGGAGATATCTCGTTGCACTTGGCTGAAACCCAGAGGGTTTAGCAACGTATGAAGTGAAGCCAGCACCTGGGGTTGTCATGGAACCGGTCCAAGTACAATCTCCCTGCTCCTCCCCACCCTTCACCTGACCTTGAGAAAGATACGCACAGAGGAAGAATAAGCATATTGTAGTTTCATGAGAAGAAAATCTGGGGGAGGGACCACCAGAGAGTCTCCTAACCGATTTTGGGTGTGTGTAATCTAACCTCCTACCCCCCACCCCACCCCCGGCAAAGTGGCTGGAAAACAAAACAACAAACCCTACCAGCAACTAGCTGTTCTTGTTAAGATGCAAGCAGTGCGTCATTTCGATGTTCCAGCTACTGAGCCAACAGTCGGGGTTGTTTGTTTAGACTTTTCCAGTCGCTCTATTTGCAGTGTGAAGCTCTCGCTTCTCCCCGACACCTCGGTCAGCTCTGTCCTTCCCTGGAGGGCAAGTCCATCACCAGCCTCACCCCACGGTGAGTCCACCGACGTGTGAACATCACCGGCCAATTCTTGGATATAGCCAAGTTGGTGAAAGACCACACACAAAACCAGACCACACATAAAAAAGATACCAAGTGGGTAAGGAGAAGGTGGGTAAGAAAGGGGAAACTGATCATAATGATCTACATATAATCCCCTCCCTGGGGGGTGGACAACATAAAAGTGGGTGAAGGGAGAGGTCGGCCAGTGTAAGACATGACAAAATAATAATAATTTATAAATTATCAAGGGGTCATGAGGGAGGGGAGACAGGGAGAGAGAGGAAAAAAATGAGGAGCTGATGCCAAGGGTTCAAGTAGAAAGCAAATGTTTTGAGAATGATGATGGCAACAAATGTACAAATGTGCTTGACATAATGGATAGATGTATGGATTGTGATAAGAGTTGTATGAACCCCCAATAAAATGATTAAAAAAAGAAAGAATAAGAAACATCCCTGAATCTTGTTTTCCTGAACAACTTGCTGAGGTGTAATAGACAATAAATACATTGCACTAATTTAAAGTGTGTTAGTGGTTAGCTGTGTCATTGTATAAAGTGTGTTATTTGTGTCATTGTTAATGGCACAAGTCTATGCTCCTGAAACCATTACTGCCATCAGGACAGGGACTCCACGTTTTAACAGTTACTTGAACCCTTGGTATCAGCTCCTCAATTTTTTCCTTTCTCTCCCCATCTCCCCTCCCTCATGACCCCTTGATAATTATTATTATTTTGTCATGTCTTACACTGGCCGACGTCTCCCTTCACCCACTTTTATGTTGTCCGGCCCCCAGGGAGGGGATTATATGTAGATCATTATGATCAGTTCCCCCTTTCTCACCCACCTTCTCCTTACCCACCTGGTATCGCTACTCTCATTATTGGTCCTGAGGGGTTCATCTGTCCTGGATTCCCTGTTTCCAGTTCCTGTCTGTACCAGTGTACATCCTCTGGTCTAGCTGGATTTGTAAGGTAGAATTGGGATCATGATAGTGGGAGGGGGGCAGGAGGAAGCATTTAGAAACAAGAGGAAAATTATATATTTCATCGTTGCTACATTGCACCCTGACTGGCTCGTCTCCTCCCCGCGACCCTTCTGTAAGGGAATGTCCAGTTGCCTACAGATTGGCTTTGGGTCTCCATTCTGCATTCCCCCTCATTCACAATATGATTTTTTGCTCTTTGGAGATGGTTTCGTCTAGTCAAGGATCTTATTCAATGAAATAAGCGTCCTAACGGAATGAGAAGCCTCTGTGCTGTGACTGTTTAAGCTCAGGAGTGGGTGTATCTGTGGGATTCTGTCAGTGGGCATTTTGATTCCAATGGCTATATTCTCTCTATTCTGCTACAGAGAATGCACCGCTTCATGGGGGCACTGAGCGTGTGGACACAGTCACACAAGGTAGGATTCCTGGTAGTGTCCCAACATGCTTAGCGCGGGCTCTCACAATATTAAGCAGATGGAAGTGGTGTGGTAGTAACTGGAGGAGAACTGGAAAAAGGACCAGAGGTGAGAAAGCGTGGCAGTTGTTGGAACTTCAAAAGGCCCCAGCAGGTCAGGAGGTCACCCTCCAGGAGAATCAGTCATTAGCACGCAGGACAATGTTTTCAGCCTGTTGGTGGGAACAGGAAATTTGGTCCTGGGGGCACAGGTGAGGAATGAATTCACCAAAGCAGCAGGGGAGTTCAAAAGGAAAGAAACCATTGCTTTCAGATCGGCATAGGAAACCTACATAGGAAACCAATTTCATGTTCTCAGGAGTCTTTGCTTCCAGGGGGTCTCTGTTTCCAAAATGGAGCAACTGGCCTTAGCCACGAGCAATGAAAACACATTAGCCAAGGCGATGACACCGAGCTGCTAAATCCCAGCTCCTTCCCGCTGTACAGCTACAAAGCTCACTTTGAATGTGCATTTAGTTGAGCTCTTGGGTTTGTGAAGAGCTTTCTCTAGACAGAGGAGAGGAAACAGCACTGCGTGCTGCAGGAATAAAAGGGTCGGCAGGGTTCTAGCGCTCATTTGAATAACATTAACGTTCAGCAGGGATCGATGGAAAGCTCCTTAGTATCTAAAATTACCTTCATGTTGGAACACAGTAGCTTCCGTGTAATTTCATGGAGTGACAGTCACCATGGCAACACTGACACATGTTATACAGCTGTCTGCCCAAAGCCAGGGGTTGTTTTAGAAAACCCTCATTTCTAAAACTTTGGCAGCTGGCCTGAGAAATCACACCACCAAACCATTAAACTTCTGCTTACACCATCGGTGTTTGGTTAAGCCGTACAGAATCTGCTTCCCTCTAAATCTCCAATCCTCTTACACAGCGAATTATCTGTGTTTACTCCTCCCATGTCTTCCCTGAGTCCATCCCCATAGAAATGTCTGTAATCTGCATGACCAACATCATGCCATTGAAGTTGTCCTTGTCGGATCTCCAGTAACCTCCAAGTTGCTAAATCCCAGTTTGTTTTCAGCTCTCATCCCTTTGACCTTACGGCAGCAATTACTCACTGACCACCAATCCTTCCTACCTACCTAGGAGTTGCTCTTGGGTCAGTCCGTGTGTGCAGGCTAGAACTGTGCTTCGTGAGTCTTCAGTGAATGGGCTTTTGGAAGTAGATCACCAGACTTTTCTTCTGAGATGTCCCTGGATGAACTCAAATCTCCAATCCTTTGGTTAGCAGCTGAGCGTGTTAATAGTATACACCACCCAGGGATGCCCCAACATTCCTTAAAACCCTCTTATCCCAGGGCCTTGCATTTAGAAAGCACTTCCTTTGATCTCCTGCCAGCTCTCTGATATTTTTTTTTCCTATGCCTGTTTTACTTTCTTTGTCTCTTCCTTAGATGTATTTCCTACAATTCCATCATTGTTCCCGCCCAGCAAAGTCTAATAGAGTACAAGTTTGGTTATTCGATCTCTGTACTGAGTGACATTGGGCAATGTATTTCATTATTCTGTGATTTCATCTCTCCAATGCTCAGCACATAGTCATCAATACATGCCTGCTAGAATTAATGCTTTCTCGCACCGCCTCTTTTCATGTCCATGAATCCTCTCTCAAAATTTCAGCTTCTGCTCTTATATTGGACATTTCTCATTCCTTTGGACCACACTTAGTACCTTTCTCCATTTTAAAAGCCTCTGTCTCCTACTACAGGCACCAAATTGATAGTAACATTTACAACGTCCCTTGACGTTAAGACACTGGCGCTTGTTTTAGGCCCCACTAATCAGGGACCCCTCCTGGGAAGCATTAGACTGCTAACTGCAGGTTGGGAGATTCTAACTCACCAGCTGCCCTTTGGGAGAAAGATGAGGCTACCTGCTCCCAGAAGGTTTACAGCCTCAGAAACTCTCATGCATGGTCACTGATGGCAGAGGGTTGGGGTTTGGGTGCAGTGTGTTATACCCACACTGGACTGAACAGAGAACTAGTGAAGGGAACTAGGCGTCTTGGGGAAGCCTCCTGGTGGGGGTAGAACAGCAGGGCCAGTGTTGAGAGCAGCAAAGAACAGAGGTTAGTGGAAGCACCCAATGCCATGTGTCAGTGACAGAGCCAGGCCCCCTCCGGCAATGTGATGTGAGATTGTTTCTGGCCACCGAGTCTCATTTTTCTAGGGATTCCATGAACTATCCCTTCATGATCTCGAATAACATGATTTCTTGCTTAAACTAACCAGGGTGGTTTTGGTGGTTTGTGACTAAAAACTTTGATGGATTCAGCTTTGGTTTTGATGCCCATTTATATACAGATGACTCTCAAATCTTATATACCAAGAACTCTGCAGCCTTTACAGAGGGTTTCCTCGGGACCTCTCCACTTGCATGTTCTAAAAAACGACCTGGAGAAAAGTATGGGTAGAACCAAACCTAAAGAATGACTATTTCAAACCCCCCTAAAGCATGTTTTTGTAGTTAGTGGGATTGCCCCATGCCCAAATACCCCTGAAGTAGGACTGGGGTGAGTGTTGATATATGAGGCAAATGCCCTGCCAACTTCACACACTGGGGTTACTAGGGGAAATGGTTACTATAGAAAGCAATAAAAAATGCAGGAATTTGGCAACATAATTATTAATTAAAATTCCACTTCTGGTTGTTCTGTTATAGCCTTAGAACCACAAATATTTTTACCTAGCTAGAAAGTACAAGCTGTCATTACAACATCGAGTTACTCTATAACCTCTCCTCAAATGTTTTAGTTACACAGCACCCAATTTAGAAACCTCAGTCACTCTAGACTCCCCCACTCCCCGGCCCTTCTCCCTCAAGCAGCATTCAGTCACCAAGTCTGATTATAAATCTCACCTACAAATATCAGAACCGCCCTCGGGTCCTTTCTCCATTTTTATTGCCATGTCTCAGACAATCATCTCTCCTCTGTAATTGTCCTCTGCCATGTGATTCCATTTCTGCTTCCTCTCTCCTCCCTCATTCTGGGGCAGGCTTTGTACAGACATATAGCAGTCTCTCTTAGTTTCCTTCCAGCCAGAGGCTCCACCAGGGAGCAGGCTTTGGGCGATCACATGATCTCACGACTTTCTGGTTCAAGTATGAACAGAACCTTTAAAGAATTTGGCATCATCATTTTTGATAAAATTATATAGGAGACCTATTAGTTAATAGTGAAAAGATCTTATCCAGGTACCACACAGCTTTTTTACTCTCCCAACTGCAGAAATTAGAAATGCAAGAAAAGACCCAGAAAGCAGTCAATAGTTTGTTGAACTGAGTTGTGACCCAGAAAATGACCAAATGAAAACGCACATGATGTACTACAGTCAGAGATGCTGTTCACCTTCGCTGGAGCTCTGGTGGTAGAGGGGTTATGCACTGGGCTGCAATTCACTGGGTCAGCAGTACAAAACCACCAGCAGCTCCTTGGGGGAAAGACTGGGCTTTCTCCTCCCGTCAACACAGGGCAGTGAGTCTGTTCTTTGGTTTGGTTCACCTGGGGTATCTTGTGGCCAGCACATACTTGGCTTCCCAGCAGCATCAGCATCTTTGGGGAAAGGTTTGCCAGGCCATGTAATGTAATATAAAGATGGGATGTTGGGGGGTAACTTTAACTGGATACTTACTATTGGGGTGCAATTCTCTATGAATATTTGCACATTTCTGCACTAACTGAGCTCCCTGATCAAAGCGCACTGGCTTGATGGCATGACAAGCCTGGAAAGAGGTAGAGGTTTAACTACCCTGGAACTCTTTGCCTCTCTCCCCAAAGCCATTTTGCACTTTCTTTCTTTCTCTCTCTCTCTCTCTCTTTCTGGAGAGGCTAAACAGATCTTCCAGAAACCTCATGTAAAGCTCCAAGTCTCAGACTTCTGAGGTTCCTCCTCTATAGTACAAACCTGTTGTCAAGTGTAATGTGACCAAGAGGAATTACTGAAACCCAAATGAAGACTGAGCATGGTAGTGGGACAAGAGGACAGTCAAAGGAAATAGAGGAAAGAGCTAGGAGGCAAAGTGCATTTATAGAGGTCTAAATAAAGGCATGTACATATGCAAATATATTTATATATGAGGATAGGGAAATAGATCTATGTGCATATATTTATAGGTTTAGTATTAGGGTAGCAGAAAGATATTGGACCTCCACTCAAGTACTCCCTCAATGCAAGAATACTTTCTTCTTTAAATTGGCATTCTATGATGCTCACCTTCCCTACACAACCGCTGAAGACAAAGCAGGTGCATAAGCAAATGTGGTGAAGAAAGCTGATGGTGCCCGACTATCAAAATATATAGCGTCGGGGGTTTTAAAGGCTTGAAGGTAAACAAGTGGCCATTTAGCTCAGAAGCAACAAAGCTCACATGCAAGAAGCACGCCAGCCTATGTGACCATGGTGCCAAAGAGATCAGTTAGCAAGCATCAAAGAATAAAAAATCATATCATTGTGTGCTCACCTCCCTAATACGATCACTGACAACAAATGGGTACATAAGCAAATGTGGCGAAGAAAGGTGATGGTGCCTGGCTATCAAAAGATATAGCGTCTGAGGTCTTAAAGGCTTGAAGGTAAACAAGCGGCCATCTAGCTCAGAAGCAACAAAGCGCACATGGAAGAAGCACACCAACCTGTGTGATCACGGGGTGTCGAAGGGATAAGGTATCAGGCATCATCAAAACAAAAAAATCATATCATAGTGAATGAGGCGGGAAGTGTGGAGTGGAGACCCAAAGCCCATTTGTAGGCCAGTGAACATTCCCTTCAGAAGGGTCTGGGGAGGCGACGAACCAGTCAGGGTGCGATGTAGCAAAGATGAAGAAAGTTGTATTTTGCTTCCTCCTCCCCCACTATCATGATCCCAGTTCTGCCTTACATATTTGGCTAGACCAGAGATGTACACTGGTACAGATAGGAACTGGAAACACAGGGAATCCAGGGTGGATGACCCTTCAGGACCAGTGGTGTGAGTGGCGATACTGGGAGGGTGGAGGGAGGGTGGGTTGGAAAGGGGGAACCGATTACAAGGATATACATGTGACCTCCTCCCTGGGGGACGGACAGCAGAAGAATGGGTGAGGGGAGACATTGGACAGGGAAAGATATGACAAAATAATAATTTATAAATTATCAAGGGTTCATGATGGAGGGGGCAGCAGGAAGGGAAGAGAAAAAAATGAGGAGCTGATGCCGGGGGCTTAGGTGGAGAGCAAATGTTTTGAGAATGATAAGGGCAACAAATGTAAAAATGTGCTTTACACAATTGATGTATGTATAGCTTGTGATAAGAATTGTATGAACCCCTAATAAAATGATTGAAAAAAAAAAACGTTATCTGTTCTGGGTAATATCATGCTTACACCATGTCATCCTGTGGGAACTGGAATCAGTGGGAACATGCTGTGTGAATTCTAACTGGTATGTTCTCTGGCCTAAAGAACTCATAGTTTTGGGAGGGGGTCAGTATATATACGACATATAGTAATATGTAGCCCTCACAAAACCTCAAGTCAGGGGATGTCTGGGTAGTTGCATAGCATAGTTCTTAAAGACAATGCTCTACCTCCTACTTTGGTGAGTAGTGACCAGGATCTTACAGAAGCTTGTAAGCCCCCATCTGAGATATAACTATTTGTCTCTTCACATCCAGAGCAAAGAAGAGTGAAGAAAATCAAAGATTTAAGAAAGCAATTAGTCCAAAGAACTAATGGGTCACATAAACCTCCACTATCCTGATAGCAGAAGAACTAGATGGTGCCCGCCACCACCATCAATTGTTCTGATTCAGATCACAGTAGAATGTCCTACTCAGAGTGAAAGAAAAATATAGAACAAAATTCAAATTCATAAAAATGACCAGAGTTACCAGTCCCATAGAGACTGGTGGAACTGCAGCCAAACAAGAGACAGCCCATGAACAAAACCATCTAGGAGAGACATGCTCTTGAGAACATTTAACCATATGAGGGTGGAAGGACACATATTGTATTAGTCTTTTAATATAAACTATCCAGAATAGGTAAATCCATAGAAACTTCTTGTATGCTTGTAAATTGGTCATTGGGGGTTGGGGTGAGGAGGAGAAGTACTGAACAGCCGCGTAATGAAGATAGGGTTTTCTTTTTGAGGTGATGTAAATGTTTTTGAACTACATAGAGGTGATACTTGCACAACATGGTTATTATATGAAATACTATTGTATTGTCATCTTTATGATGGTTAATTTTATGTTACATGAATTTCACCTCAATTTAAAAAAAAAAAGAAATAAAAATGTCTCAAGTAGTATAAACTATTTTTACCACTTTTCAGTGGGACAGTTGAAGTTCAGAAAAGTACCTATTTGCCCAAAGTCAATATGATGGGTAGCAGAGCCGGCTTTCAAATACAATATTCTACAGTAAAGGATATGCACTCTGTGTTCCAATATGTTGTACTCTGCTTCCTTGTTATAACTCATAACAAGTTGGTGTTGTTGTTAGGTGCCTAAGAGTTGTTGTTGTCATTGTTAAATGCTGAAGAGTTGGTTCTGACCCATAGCGACCTTGTGCACAACAGAATGAAACCTTGCCCCGTCCTGCGCCATCCTCACAACTGGTCCTTGGCTTGAGCCCATTGTTCAGCGTGGTGTCAATCCATCTTGTTGAGCACCTTCCTGTTCTTTACCAAGCATGAGGTCCTCTTCTAGGGACTGGTGTCTCCTGACAATATATCCAAAGTACGTGAGACTAAGTCTCAACCTCCTTCCTCTAAGAGCAGTATGGTCATACTTCTTCCACAACAAATGTGTTGTTCCTCTGGCAGTCCATGGTACTTGTAATGCACAATTCAAATGCATTGATTTTCCTTCGGTCATCCTTAGTTTTCCTTCCAACTTTCACATGCGTATTGAATTCACATGCAATTGAAAATACTATGGCTTGAGTCAGGAGCACCTTAGCCCTCCAAGTAAACTCCCTGGTTTTCAGCACTCCAAAGAGGTCTTAGGTGGTATGTTTATCCAATGCAATGCGTCTTTTTATCTCTTGACTACTGTTTCTATGAGCATTGATTGTAGATTCAAGCAAGATGACACCCTTGATAAGGTCAGTCTTTTCTTCATATGCCATGATTCGTCCTCTCATTCACTCCCACTGCCATCTAGTCAATGTTGACACACAACGACCTGCTATGGGTTTCTGAGACTGAGTAGAAAGCCCAGTCTTTCTCCCATGGTTGTTTTTCTACTCTCTGACTCATGGAAGCCTTACATATAACAGAATAAAGCATTTCCTGGTCCTGCCCCAGCTCCATGATCTTTGCTATGTTGGAGCCCATTCTGGATGTGTTTGTGTCTATCTCGTTGAGAAAGGAAGCCATGGCGGTAGAGTGGTTCTGCGTTGGGCTGCAATTTGCATGATCTGCAGTCTGAAACCACCAGCAGCTCTGTGAGAGAAACACTGGGCTTTCTGCTCCTGTTAACAATCACAGTCTCAGAAACCCACCGTGGGTCGCTCTGAGTCAGGAGGGACATGATAGCAGAGAGTGTGGTTTTTGGATCCCACTGATGGTTGTTCTCATTTTTGCTGACCTGCTTAACCAACATGATGTCCTTCTTCAGTGATTAGTCTTTCCTGATGATGCCTCCTAGGTAAGCAAGACAACGCCTCACCATTTGTGCTTCTAAGGACCCTTTTGGTTAGTTGTATTTCTTCTAAGACAGATTGTACAAGAGATTAGAAAAACCACCATGAAAAAGTAGATGTGGCTCTCACTCAAAAAAGTCTACCATCTAATGAGGGGATGAAGGAGAAGAGCCATTAAATAAGGCAGCAGGGAGTTTCTAAAATGTTCCCTTATCTCCTGGAAAACTGGGAGATAATAAGCATGTGCTGTTTTAAGCAGCTAAGTATTGAGATGATTCAATAAACAGAAATAAATAGCTGGGGGAGGAAGGGGGAAAATGAGGAGCTGATACCAAGGGCTCAAGTAGAAAGCAAATGTTTTGAGAATGATGATGGCAACAAATGTACAAATGTGCTTGACAATGAATGGATGTATGGATTGTGATAAGAGTTGCACGAGTCTCCAATAAAATAATTTTTTTAAAACAAGAAAGAAATAACTCATAGTCACATATATGAATATATAACAAAAATGGTGATAAGTGTTATGAAGTAAGAGTAAAGGATTGAATGAGAGATTATAACTGGGTTTCCTACATTAAATTTAGGTGTACAGTTTCTTTACTAAATGGAATAGAATTTCATCAACTCTAGGTAGTTAAATGGTTTTAAGTAGAGATATTCAAGGAAATTGTTTCAGTAATAATTTAAACTTGAAAATATTCTATCTATGAAGAGGTTTCATTAAACTCCTGGACCTTTTAAAAATACTGAAAATTATATTCCAAGCCAACTATTTATTTGATACTATGAATTTTTGTTACGTCTGATCAACTATGACTATGCTATTGAAGCACAGAAGTAGAGACGAGGTCAGAATTTTCTATTGCATCTGGGGCCTATCCAAGAAGCTTCAGGTTTGGAGGCACCAGCTTCCCAGCATCAAGACAAAGAAAATTGTCTTGAGGTTGATGAACTAGGAAGTTGAACTAGGAAGTCTGAGACCAGCTGGAATTGACGCCATTGTTTTCCCAAGACCACATCGCTTCTCTTTTTCTCATAATAGCATCACATCCCTGCGCTTCTCCCATTTTGTGCAGTGTTTCCAGAGCTACCAGTCACAGGGTTTGGAATTCCTTTAGCCCTAAGGAATAGGTCCAATCAGACTCCTGCCCTGGACTTTGGCATCCCAAAGCTGACAGAGAGGCTTCTCTCCTTGCCATTTGATTTGTGAATTCTAAGAATACAATCCCAACTGGACCAGCAAGGGGCGGGCGGGCAGGGGGACCCCAGAAACTGTGATGTTCAGCCCTGACTTAAACTGATCAAGGATTTTTTTTAACATTTCATAAAAAAAGAAAAAGAGGGGAAATGTAGACAAATAACTCCAAAATATCCAAGCTATAGCTTATTACATGCTAGAGAAAAGGGATGTATTCACCTTTGGAGGCTGGAAATCTTACTTTGTAATAAAACAAAAACAAAAATGGATCTTTCAGTGGGTCTCTGGTTGTGAAAAGGTTAATCTAAAAGGCGATGGAAGACATTAATGTGTATGGCATGATTATTTTGAAAGGCTGTCTTTATTAGGGCCAAAGCAATGGATCTGTAAAGTTATAAAGATTGTCAGAATGATTGGAATTGCTGTATTTTTTCAGCGAGAAGTTGAGTCCTGATCACGAGGACACAAACTGGCCCTACAACATGACTTCAGACCAGGAGGCTGAGCATGGAATTTATACAAAGGGTCATTAGTGGACACAGTGAAAACTCCTAAGTCTATATTCGGTTGTATCTAATTGTTTTGTTTTGTTTTTCTTGTAGGCATTGTCATTTCTTCCTGTCCTAAAAGTTTCAGTCCACTCTGGTCAGACATAATAATCTCTCTTCTTTGGGTGAAGAAGCTCATCCACTTGAGTTGGCATTGTCAGCAGCAGCCCAGATGGGTGCTGGAGTTGGGAAGAGGGCCACTCAAGCAAAGGAAGCCGTGGATTCGAGCAAACTGGCCTGCTCAGGTAATCGACAAGATTAGTTCAGACATGTGCACCCTACCAGAATTTCCTCAGACCAGGGAATCTGATAAACCAGAAGACACCCTGCCATCACACGGGGGAATTGATTCTACCTATTGTTATCTGGGCATTTAAAGGAAGGATGGGCAAACTTTCAGAATGACTAGATTACATGCATTTTCAGAATTGTTCATAATGTGTTGATTTTATAAGCAACAACTCTATGAAAAAAAAAGTTTACAAATTATCAAGGGTGATGGAGGGAGGGTGGGGAGGGGAGGGAGGAGAAAAATGAGCTGATACCAAGGGCTAAAGTAGAAAGAAAATATTTTGAGAATGATGATGACAACAAATGTACAAATGTGCTTGACACATGGATGGATGTATGGATTGTGATAAGAGCTGTACAAGCCCCCAATAAAATGATTAAAATAAAAATAAAATTAGGACAATAAAAATAGAAATCTTAAAGAAAGAAACAACTCTAAATGGTATTGCTAAAGGCCTCTTGATTAAAATACATAGTTCGCTCTCTTTTGAATAGTTCACCATTTTCTATTCTCTGCTGTTGATGTTATCTAACTCGCTCCCTACTGGACCCAAGTGACCTCTTGGCATGGTCAGCACGGAGCGGGGGTCACACAACACTGGAATGGCCTGGCAGGGTACCCAGATGCCTAAGAGTTCTTACATCCCGGAAGGACTTCTTTACACCGTCTTTTTCTGGAACGCATTCTGACTCTCCAGGACAAAGGTGATCTGGACTTTGGACCCTCCTCTGGCACTATTGCAGGGTAGATATGAGGCAACTCACTCCATGCTGTTTAAAACACATACCAGGCTTTTTTTTTTTTTTTTCCGGCCAAGAATCAAAATCAGAAATCATGGGAAGTAAGTTTGAGTAATGGATACGTATAGAACCATTCAGGACTGTGGAAGTAGAAAGGGGTGTCCATTGGGTCTGGACTGTAAGGCTTTTGAAGTGGGAAACATTCAAAAATTACGAGCTGACTTTTATCTTCTAGAATGTTGTGGCTGTTAGGTGCCATCCAGTTGGTTGCAAAGCACTGTCCTGTCCTGTGCCACCCTTACAGTCATCGTTATGACTGAGCCCGTGGCCGCAGTCGCTTGTCCAGGGTCCTCCTCTTGTTTACTGCCCCTCTACTTTCTCAGGCATGATGGCCTTTTCCAGGGACTGGTCTCCCCGGATAATACGACTGAAGTATGTGATGTGAAGTCTGACATCCTCCCTTCAAGGCACATCCCGGCTGTCCATCTTCTAAGATAGATCTGTTTGTTTTCTTGGCAGTCCGTGATGCTTTCAGTATTCATTGTCACCACTGCCATTCAATTTCATAATTCAATCCTTCTTCATCTTCCTTACTTCATGTCCAACTTTCACATGCCTATGAAGCGACTGAAAATACTATGGCATGGGTCAGGCGTGCCTTAGTCCTCAAAGTGACACTCTTCCTCTTCAACAATTTAAAGAGTCCTTGTGCTGTGGATTTACCCGACGCCTTGCATTGTTGGATTTCTTGGCTGCTGCTTCCATGAGCCTTGATTGTGAATCCAAGCAAGATGACATCCTTGCCAACTTCAATATTTTCTGTTTATCATGATGTTCTCTACCGGTCTGGTTGTGAGGCTTTGGATTTCTTTACATTGAGCTGTCATCCATATTGAAAGCTGTAATCCCTGATCTCTATAAGCAAGTGCTTTGGGCCCTCCTCACTTTCAGCAAGCAAGGTTGTGTCATCTGCATATTGCACCTTTTTAATATGCTTTCCTCCCATCTTGATGCCTCATTCTTCTTCATATGCTTCATTTCGACAAAGCTTCTCCCTTGCTTTCATAGTAAATGGCATTATCCCAGTTGCTCAGACCAATCGACCTCTAATAATCCTTGGCCCCTCTCTCTTTTATCCCACTTCCAACCCACCCATCAAACCTAGAACTCCATCTTGAAAATACAAGTAAACTCCACAGAACAAGTCCTTAATCCACATATCCTCTTTGTTTTTATAGTTCCTGGTTTCTAATATAGAAATCACAGATGTGATTATCTATCTCAAGACAACTTTGGGCAACTATGTGTATATAAGAGCTTCCATATATACATTCCCAAAACTTTCAGATAGAAAGATGTATGGGCAAGTCTTGAGTTATAATCTCATTACAATTTGTCAAAGTTACATGAAGAAGTTTTAGGAGGTCACTTCTAAATAGTCAGCCACGTGTCGCTGAGTGCCCTCTTGAATGGTGTTGACAATAGGAGAGCATTACAGTGCCACTCGGTGTCACTGCTTATGTTCCCTTTATACACTTACTTCTAGTGGTCACCACAGCGAGTCATCATTTCCTCAAATGGCCCTTTCTTCACCCAACTTGACCCAACCTACCTTCTGCAACTCTTGACAAATCAGAACTGCTTTAATTTACTCTCCTCCTCCCTACTTGAACTCCTTCAGGCTTCCAATCTGACAGGTAGCAATAGTTCATTGTTACTGAAAACAATTTTCCTGCAGGTCTTTTTGCGAAAGGTTCTATTGTCGCATGTTATTTGTCCAAATGCACTGTGTGTTAGTCCAGGTAGACTAGAGAAACAAATTCATAGGGACTCTGATGTGAATAAAAAAGTGGGTTATATACAAGAGAAACTGTATATTCAGAAAGCATCCCAACCCAGTCCAGTACAAGCCCATAAGTCTGATATTAGCCCAAATGTCTGATACCAATCTATAAATTCCTCCTCAGACTCACAAGGCACATGCAATGGTGCCAAATGTAGGATGATCACAGGCCAGTTGGGTAGAAAGTCTTTGGATCCAGTGGCATTGTAAGCATCTCAGCACTTGCAGGGGTCTCTACGTGGCTTCTCCGGCTCCAGAGGTCTGCATCAGGGTAGGTCCATGTGGATTCTCCTCAGGGATGTCTCACAGGGAGTCAGTAGAGAGAGATAGTGTCTCCTACCTCCAAGAAGGGATACCAGATTTCCCAGCACACAGAGGCCTCATTGGCTATGATCTGATTGACAGGCTAGACTCCACCCCTACACTCTTAATCCTCAAACTGACAAATGATTAACTACCACACATTGTAAATAAATTATTTTTGTTATAATATTCAAACTGTAGAGTCCATTGTTTGCAAATCAAATTAATAGAAGGCATGCAAGGATGCTGTTAATCTTTTGAAGATCAGGAAATTATGTTTTAAGCATTTAAAATACATATAGTTTATTACTTATAGTAAGATATTTCATTGTGTTATAATTTTCTTTAAGAAATTACCTTGGGCATCTAAGACCCAGAGTAAAGCCATACCCAAGGTGAATGGGAGTGGGGGGCATGGAGTGGAGACCCAATTCCCATTGTAGACAATTGGACATCCCCTCACAGAGAGGTCACAGGGACGAGATGAGCCAGTCAGGGTGCAGTATAGCACCGATGAAACACACAACTTTCCTCTAGTTCTTTGGTGCTTCCTTCACACCACTATCATGACCTCAATTCTCCCTTACAAATCGGATTAGACCAGAACATGCACACTGCCACAGATAAGAGCCCACAACACAGGGAATTCAGAATAGATAAACCCCTCAGGGCCAACAATGAGAGTAGAGATACCAGGAGGATTTGGGGAGGGTGGGGGGAGAAAGGGGAAATCAATCACAAGGATCAACCTAGAACCCCCTCCCAGGAGGAAGAATAACAGAAAAGTGGGTGAGGGGTGACGGAGGACGATGTAAGATATGGAAAAAATAATCTATTACTTATCAAGGGTTTATGAAGGAGGGTGGGGGGAGGAGGGAGGAGGAAGAAATGGGGTGTTGATATCAGGGGCTCAAGTGGGAAGAGAATGCTTTGAAAATGATGATGGCAGCATATGTGCAAATGTGCTTGACACACTGGATGAATGTATGGATTGTGATAAGAGATGTAAGAGCACCAAAAAACCTATTTAGGATATGAATGGTACTATGGGCTGTAAACATTCTGCTCCCCTGGGCCCAGAGAGACTTAGAACAAGTGAGAATAGCAGTTAATTTTCAGAATATTTTTTCCATTTTTCATATTATGGTATCTGGATGACTTATTATTTTACTCTGGAAAACTTTACTTGTAAATGATCTTCTTACTTGCCATATTGTCTCAGCTCAACTTCTAGCATGCAATAATGCATTATTTATAACAATTTGGCTTCATTGTTGTGGCCTTTATTCCAAACCGTGGGATTGCAAACAACCCAATTCATGCTCTCATTTCAAAATATGCTAAGACAATTGTGTTCATTACAGACAGAAACAAATACTCACCTCTTTTTAAGAAGAGTGTTTAAACCTCTCCAAATGTGATACTTGCTTTCCTAAGTGCCATGGAAACCAGCAGAGTAGACAGTCACGTACGTATTTAAGAAGCATGTGTATATATTTCTTTCCCCATGAGGGATTTGACTTTCTTCTTTTTCTTCCCCAACATGAAATCCAGGAGGTCCTGAATCCCTACTGGACTACTCTGCAAGCACACAGTAGGAATCTGATTCATGTTTGTTGGAATAAGTAAACCTAACATATGGAGAAAAAAATTGCTCTCTCAAAAATGAAGCAGAATTTAAAATGTGGACATAGATTTCAGTAATCCCAGAGTCAATTCAAACCAAGGGGAAGTAGATGACTACCTATGCTTTACATCAGTAATAATTAAACATCTAGCATGCAAAAAAAAAAAGATATTGCTTGGTCACGTACAAATGTAAATATATTTATATATGATGATAGGAAAATAGATCTGTGTGCATTTTTATAGGTTTACTATTAAGGTAGCAGATGGACATTGGGCCTCCACTCAAGTACTTCCTCAATGCAAGAACACTTTGTTCTATTAAACTGGCATTCCATGATGCTCACCTTCCCGACATGATTGCTGAAGACAAAGCGGGTGCATAGCAAATGTGGTGAAGAAAGCTGATGGTGCCTGGCTATCAAAAGATATATAGCATTTGGGGTTTTAAAGGTTTGAAGATAAACAAGCAGCCATCTAGCTGAGAAGCAACAAAGCCCACATGGAAGAAGCACATTAACTTGTGTGATCATGAGGTGTCCATGGGATCAGGTATCAAGCATCAAAGAACAAAAAAAATCATATTGTGAATGAGGGGGAGTGCAGAGTGGGGACCCAAAGCACATCTGTGGGCAACTGGACATCCCCTTACAGAAGGGTCACGGGGAGGAGACAAGCCAGTCAGGGTGCAGTGTAGCAATGATGAAACATACTAGCTTTCCTCTAGTTCTTTAATGCTTCCACTCCCCCACCCCCCATCATGATACCAATTTTACCGTACAAATCCAGCTAGACCAGAGGATGTACACAGGTACAGATAAGAAACGTAAACACAGGGAATCCAGGACAGATGAACCCCTCAGGATCAGTGGTGAGAGTGGCGATACGGGGAGGGTGGAGGGAAGGTGGGGTAGAAAGGAGGAACTGATTACACGGATCTACATATAATAGTGACACTCTTGGAAACTCACAGAGGGTCAACTATGCATTAGCATTGTCTCAATGGCAGTGAGGTTATACATAGAGAGGGTTATTATGAGTCACAGTTCACTCAAAAGTATGTACCAACTCTAATAATGATCAACAGGAGTCCCATTGTACAACTGGCCGCTAAAAACATTTTTTTTTGGAAACTCTAGTCCGTTTAAACAGTTCCACAGAAGAAAGAGCTCATGATCTACTTCCAAAAAGCCAGCCATCAAACTGTGTGGGTCATCGTTCTATTCTGACACTCATGGGGTCCCCATGGGTAGGGATCAACTTGATCGCAATGGTGGTGGTAGTGGGTGGGTTGGTAAGAAATGTGTTATCATTTTTTCCAGTTCACAAACAGTGGGAAATAAGCTCTTGCTGTCTTTGTGCAGACTGTTTGATTTGGTGGGATACATTGCTGACATTAAGTATGTGGAAAACACCAATTTTCCACTGATATATTCCCAATCTGTCCCCTTCTAGCCTCTGTTCCACTGCAGTTCTTGTAGTGGACATTGTCTAAACTATTATAATTGTCTCCTAACTGGTCTGCTTTCACCCGCTTCCCTCTTCCCCAGTCTCTTCTCCCAGAACAACCAGAGTGACTTTTAAAAATGTAATTCAACCCAGAACTTGTTTAAACTCTCTGCAATAACTCCCAACCATATTTAAAATAAATCAGCCCTTACCATGGCTTGAAAGTCCCCATATCATCAAGCTTCCCTCTATCTCCCAAGTGCAGTTTTCAGCGCTGTCACCAATTTTCTATTTTCCTTTTCACATCATTCTGCAAACCTCCCTCCTTTCTAGTTGTTTGTGATCTTTTTCTCATCAACTCAGGAAGCTCATCAGACTCTATTTGGGGTTCTCCTTCCTGAGCCCACAATTAGCAAATTACCTCCAGAAAGGGAGCCAGGACAATCATGGGGCATATTCTCTTGCATTAACCTTTTCTTGGGCATCACAGCACTGCCATTGCCCATTATTCAACACTGAAAACCATTGTTTCATTTTTTGTCTAATTACCTTTCATTTCAGAGGGTGAGGGGAATGAAGACCTGTAGAGGTTACTCTTTTTACAGATCACAGTGTTATATTCAAGCCCCATTGTCAGGGGTTATAATTACCTGTGTACTGTTTGGCTGAGAGCAACAGGAACCCAGGTCTGTAGCCCATGCTGAATTAGACATGGTTCTTAAATCAGGTGGTCCTGGCAGTTTTGCCTGTGTACAGCTAGGAAACTTGATCTTTAGAACTAATAAATTCCACCTCTAAATTCCTCTCTCTTCGGGCTCTTGTAGTTGCTATCCTCTCAAGTCTATCAAAACTATCTTCTCAAGGAGTCGAATACAGTTTAACAAAGATCAGGCTGCAACTAAAGGAAGGGAAGCTTCAGTGCCAGTAAATTTCAACAGATGGTGGAGATTTTTGAGGCAGACAGGGGAGCCATCTGGTGGGGTCTTTCTATATAGTTGCTTGGTTAGAGATACAGAGACCATCTTGATTCAAGTGAATTCCTTCCTTCCTTCAAACAAAACACACCTTTGTTTGAATTGAGCTCTGCTTCTGCTGAGGGCTTTTCTGCTTCTGAGTAAAAGTTTAAGTGTTTGAATTTCACAAGGATTTATGAATTGCATAAGTCTTGTGATCTTTAGCCGGGACTCATGCTCATCCTGAGTATGTGCCACCCAAGTTGCTGGATACCATGTGCCAAGTGCTTTACTTAACTGGAGTGTGTGTGTGTCTGTATGTGTGTGTGCGCGCGCGTGTGTGTTGAGGAGGGCAATATTTAGCAGGCTCATGCTCTGTGCTCTTCCTTGTCCTTGTTAGACCTTCAAGGAAGAAACTATGAAAATGATATGCCAGTGGCCATGTGAAAAATCATTGGGCTCATGTTCATAATTCAGTATTGCATTTTCACAACAAATGGCCCTAAAACTTCCAGCACTGAACTCACTGATTGACTAGACTAGGGGCCAGCAAAATTTTGAGACAGAAGAGCCAATTCTGTCCCTCCTCACATTTTAAAAATTACTCCAGAGCCATAAATATATTTTTACAAACAAATGAAATCACCATTATATGAATAAGATCTTTCCATGTTTTTCCATTTTGCTTCAGATCAACATGTACATACCTAAAGAGCAGCATCTGGCTAAGGAGCTGCCATCGGCAGACCGCCACTGCCACCCCACCCCCGGCTAGACTAGGGGTTTCCTTGCTCTCTATCTCGCCATGGAACCAAGGCATATTTGGCAGTTTACATCCATGTAGAAAGTTATTAAAGCTTCAGAAACATAAATCCAGATAATAAATTTGTAAAAATTATCAACCTGATATAAATATTGTGCTTATGCTTATCCATTTTATCCATTCTTCATGACAGTCACACACCACTTCCTATAAGAAACCTTCTCTGAAATCCCTAGCCCAAACTGATTCTCCTTTCTTCAACTTAGCACTTGCTATATGTTACCTTTATTCAAAAAAATGTCTTCTACCCACTAATAGAAAAGATATTGAATGATGCAGGAATAAACAAAGAAGATTGGAGGAAAGAATAGGTTAGTGCACAACCATTTCAAGAGGAAGAATATGATCAAGAAGCTATGGTATTGAAGGAAGACGTTCAAGGTGAACTAAAGACTTTGGCAAAAAGCAAGGCTTCAGGACCTGATAGACTACCAGTTGAGATGTTTCAATAAATGGAAGCAATGCTGGAAGCACTCACTCATCTATGCCAAGAAATTTGGAAGACAGCTACCTGGCCAACCAACTAGAAGAGAGCCATATTTGTCCCCATTCCAAAGAAAGGTGATTCAAGAGAATGTGGAACTTATCTAACAAGATGGTTAATATCACATGATAATAAAATTTTGATGAAGATAATTAAAAACCACTGCAGTTGTACATAGATAGGGAGCTTCCAGAAATTCAAACCATATTCAGAAGAGGACAGTGAACTGGCAGGTGCTCAGGATGGATTCAGAAGAGGGCAAGGGATGAGGGCTATCATTGTTGACATCATATGGATCTTGACTGAAAGCAGAGAATACCAGAAAGATGCTTACTTGTGTTTTATTGACTATGCCAAGATATTTTGACTGTGTGGATCATAGCATTTACAAGAATGGGAATTCCAGAACAATTCATTGTTCTCCTGTGGAACTTGTACATGGAACACGAGGAAGTCCTTTTTCCCCCCTCACAAATAACAATTTCATTAAAACTCGGGCATCAACTTCATTTCTCTTCAGTACCGTAGAAAAACATCAGTACCAGGCTGGGTGGCAGGGGAACACTGAGAGAAATGGTGTAGGGCTGGGCAGACAAGCCTACAACTGCAAGGAGTGTTCCTTACGCAGAGCCCTTACTGACACCCCCGCGCTAGGAATCTGAGTGATCTCCTTAGTCAGGTCTTCCCCCAGGAGTCCCACGTTGGTGACACTGAGACGTCACACATGTACAGTGAGGTCCAGCTGCTTCACTGGTCCAGCAGTCGGAGTTCTTGTGATCAGCCAGCGGTGGGTCCCTCTGTGCAGTAGCTCAGCCTCCATTTCTTGGTGACAAGCCAGAAAAAGGAGAGGGTTTCATTTGGGATTGTTGTGCCCCTGCAGCTAAGGGGGGAAAGGGAGGGCGGGGAGCAGGAAATTCCAGTGACTTTCACCCTTGGGGCAATTTCCAAGGAGAGCTTTCTGCGCCCTCTCCTGTTAGTGGTGACTCTGACATGAAAAGGCCTTTTGTGTGGCTGGGCTTCTGGAGCATCTCCAGGCCTGGCAGTTCTCCTGAAGAACTGGCCACGTGGACCGAAAGCCTCCCAGCAAGCAGCAGAGGTCTGTCTGCCTGAAATCCTGGGGATCTTCACGTCGTTGTTGGCTGGTCTCAGAGCCTCCCCACAGCTGCCCCACGTGGAGGAGGGACTCTCCATTTCCGGCCTGTCCTGCTCGGAGCTCCCTCCATCCTTCAGTCCCAGATCCATGTTCCAGGTGCGGGAGTCGCACAGCGTGTAGCCCTCCCAGTCCCTCAGCTCCGTGAGCTGGACAGAGGAGCCCCTTGTCCAGCGTGTCCGCTGCATTCCTCAGCAGGCCCGGGCCTCGGTTGAGGTCACAGGACTCCAGGAAGCCAGGCGCAAATTCGCAGAAGAGGGAGCTGTGGGTCTCATTGATGGTCCGCAGGCGCCAGTGCGTGTTGTAGTTGGCGTGGGTGCAGGCACAGAGGGGTCCCAGCGTCCCGAGGGCCGCCGTCGGCCAGGGCTGGTGGACCTGGGGGAGCAGGTGAGGCCCGGCCTGCTGCACGTGTCCTTGTCCTTCTCCTTGCTGCCAGGGGGCCGGCGGGAGCCCTGGGGCTGGAGGCGGCCCTGGTGCTGCTGGGGGCAGTAGCTGATTTGGTGGCAGTCCCATTCTGCAGGCCACTTTTTCTTCGCGTGGCCTCAGACTTCCCTCCGGTTCTTCACTTTGTTCTGCAGGGTTTTGATATCAGGGTCGACTCACAACTGTGGTCGTTCCAGGCCCGCAGGGACTTGTACCCGAGCGGGTCACACGGACTGCATCGAGGTGTGGCCCTTTCATGGGCTTGGGGGCCAAGTAGTCGGGAGACCGTCTGGGCCACTGAAGTCCCCTGGGTCCTGGTCGTCTGGTCTTCCGGGGTGGGGGTGGGGGCTGGTAAGCTGCCCAGTGCCGCTGGGTAAGGTTGGGGCGCCTCCGGGTCCACGTGGTACACCTCACTCTCCAACTCAGGCCTCAAGCCCGTGGTACTCGGGCACCAGGTCGGAGAGGGCTCTGCCGTCGCGGCCAGGCCGCACGGGGCCCTTGCCCTTGTGCAGCTTCAGCTCGCCGGTGGAGTCCCCCACCGCACTGCCCCTTCTGCCCCCGCTGCTCACAGGCCGTCGGGTGCTGGCACGCTGACACAGGTCCTCCCCACGAAGGTACTTGGGCCGGAAGTGCTCCTCCTGGGCATCCACCTTGTCACCGCAGCTTGAGGATGGCCTGCCCGTCCATGTCGGTGGGGATGTCCTGGCCTGTGAGGTCCAGGATGGTGGGAGCCAGGTCGATGTGGGCGTCCCCTCACGTAGAAGGGGACCCCGATGTCAAACGCGTCAGGCATGGACTTGCCCCTCACCAGGCCGAACTAGCCGGTGTGGTAGCCATGGTTGGAGGTGAAGACGATGTCGGTGTTGTCCAGGTCGCCTGTCTCCACCAGGAGGTTGTAAATCGTCTCCTTGGAGTCATCTCCAGACAGAAGGGTTTGCAGGCGCTTCCACTGCAGCGTGTTTGTGACCTCCACGTGGATGGGCTTCCTGGGCCCCGTGTTGTGCACCATCCAGTGCTGGTCGGGATTTTAACAAGGGTTAAGATCAGGAAAGGTGTGCTTTCGGGTTGTATCCATCCACCATACTTACTCAATCTATATGCTGAACAAATAATCCAAGGTGCCAGACTGTCTAGAGGAGAGCATGGAATCAAGATGGGAGGAAATCTCATTTACAGCCTGGGAGATGCAGATGGCACAATCTTGTTTGCTGAAAGGTGAGGAGAAGGTGGAGTACATATGGATGAAGATCAGAGGCTACAGCCTTTCATATGGGTTACAATTCAACATAAAGAAAACGAAATCCTCACAAGTGGACCAATAAACAGCAGGATGATAAATGGAAAAAAGATGGCAGCTGTCGAGGATTGCCTTTCACTTGGGTCCACAATCAATACCCGTCCAAGGAGCAGCCAGGAAACTGAAGAACAGATTCAATGAGACAAATAAGCGGTGCAACGCCTCTTCACAGGGTGAAGCCACAAATACGTCACTTCAAGGACATTATATCTTTTGATAGCTGGGTGTGGTTTACTCTTATGAGAATTGAAAACTCAAGAGAAATGGCATGCTGTCTGTGTAGGATAATATCTATACACCTATAAGGAAGACTAGTTAATACAACTATCAATCAAACATATGCAACAACCACTAAGACAGTGTTGAAGAAACTCAAGAATTCTACCAACTTCTTCAATCTGGAATTGACCAAGCATGGAATGAAGATACAGTGATAGTTCATGGTGATTGGAAGGAAAAGTTGGAAACGAAGAAAGATCAAAAGTTAGAAAATATAGCCTTGGTGATAGAAACAGAGGGGGGGATCACCAGATAGACTTTTGCTAGACCAACAATTTTGTCACTGCAAATATGTATTTTAACAACATAAATAGTGGCTATATACATGGACTTTGCCAGATGAAATGCACAGTAATCAAACTGAATACATCTGTGGAAAGAGACGAGGAGCTCTGGTAGTATAGTGGTTATGAACTGGGCTGCTAACTGCAAGGTGTGCAGTTCAATACCACCAGCTGCTATCATGGAGAAACAGAGAGGGCGTTCTATTCCCCACAGAGCTACATTCTCAGAAACTCACCGGAGCAGTTCTACCCTGAGCTAGAGGGTCGCTCTACATTGGCATTGCCTTGATGGCAGTCAGTGGGAGGAGAAAAACAGAAAGCTCAAATTCATCAGTCAAAACAAGGCCAGTCAATGACTGTGAGACAGAACATCAATGGCTTACATGCTCACTCAGGTTAAAGCTGAAGATAATGAAAACAAGTTGATGAGGGCCAAAATATGATGTTGAATATATTCCACCTGAATTTAGAGAATATCTCAAGAATAGGTTTGATGCTTTGAACACTATTGACTGAAAGTTTGATGAATTGTGGGATGACATCAAGGATATCACATATGAAGAAAGCAAAAGGTCATTAAAAAGACAGGAAAGAAAGAAAAGGCCAAAGCGAATGTCAGAAGAGACTCTTAAACTTGCTCTTGAAGGTAGAGTAACTATGGATTTCAACTCAATGCACAGAAAACAAAAATTATCTTAATTGTACCAAAAACACAACATCATGATAAATAGAGAAAATATTGAAGGTGTCAAGGATTTCATTTTACTTGGATCCCCAGTCAATGCTCATGGAAGAAGTAATCAAGAAATCAAAAAGCATATTGCTTTGGGAAAACCTGCTACACAGACCTCTTTCAACTGTTACAGAACAAAGATGTCACTTTCAGGACTAAGGTATATCTGAACTTTGCATTTTCAAATGCCTCAGATGCATATGAAAGTTGGACATCGAAGAAGGCAGACTGAAACGGAATTGAATTATGAAATAGAATCACGTTGCTAGCGAAGAATATTGAAAGTTCCAAGGACTTCCAAAAGAACAAGCAAATTTGTCTTGGAAGAAGTACAGCCAGAACACTTCTTAAAGGCAAGACTGGTGAGACTTTGTCTTACATAGTTTGGGAAGGTTGTCAGGAGAAACCAGTCCTTGGAGAAGGACATCATTCTTGGTAAAGCGGAGGAGCAGTGAAAGAGGAGAGCCCTTCAACAAGAGAGATTGAAAGCATTAGCCAAAAACAAGGCTCTATGATTTGATGGAATACCAATTGAATGTTTTCATAAGCTGATGAAGCCCTGGAAGCATTCACTCATCTATGCCAAGAAACTTGGAAGACAGCTAGTTGGCCAAATGACTAAAAGAGATCCATGTTTGTGCCCATTCCAAAGAAATGTGACCCAACAGAATGCTTAAATTATAGAGCAATATCATTGGTTTCAAATGCAAGTAAAATTTTGCTGACAATCAACTAACAATGGTTGCAGCAGCCAGAGATTCAGGTCAGATTCAGAAAAGGACATGAACAAGGGATCTCACTGCTGATGTCAGATGAATCTTGGCTGAAAGCAGAGAATACCAGAAGGATGTCTACTTGTGTTTTATTGACTATGCCAAGGCATTTAATTTTGTGGATCGTAACAAACTATTAGGATAACCTTGAGAGTAGTGGGAATTCCAGAACACTTCATTTGGCTCCTGGGGAAATTGCATGTGGATCAAGAGGCAGTTGTGCGAATAGAACAAGAGAATGCAGCATGGTTTAAAACAGGGGTGCTCAATACGTATTGTGATCTACTAGTCAAATGCAAATGTAGTGTGGGTAGATCACATGGCATTAAAAAAATAGACATAAGCTTATCATCAATCCCGACACTTAATTGAGATACAGCACAGCCAATCAGATACAATCTTAGGTGTTAAACACATGCACAAACAACTCCGTTAAATGCAGCAAAACTGACAAGCTAAGTTATCGCCAATTTTTAGACCTTGTTTTTTTTCTCTTAAATGTAAGGAAGGGTTTTAAAATGAGTGGTGGAGCTGGACCAAGTAAGAAGACAAAACGTATCACTTTCATATAGAATGGGAGATTTTGACACTACAAGCCAACATTCAGCTGAAGTCCAGAGCGCATGGACAGTTCTGGAACTTAGTCTCAGAGCCAAAGTACCCAAACATGAGAACATGTGCTACCTCCTTGACTGCATTATTCAGCTCTACTTATTTATGTGAGTCAGCCTTTTCCCACATAAAGATCATTAAGTCCAAGTACCGTTCCACCATGACAGATTATCATTTGGAAGTGTGCTTGAGGCTGGCTTTGGGCAACTACTGTCTGGACTATGCATCCCTGGCTCATTCCATTCAGTGCAAATCATCAGAGTAAACTCAGGTAATGACAAAAAATGTACATAGTTAATTGGTTGTGTTGTGCAATATGGACTCATGCAGTTATGCAAGGTACATAAACATACATTGTACATATAAAGAATTCTCAATGCATTTATGAATAAATGTAATAAAAATAAATATATGTTTTGCATTTTTGTAGTCAGTAGATCATTTTGACTTGATCATTTAATAAGTAGCTCGCATGCTGAAAAAGTATGAGCACCCCTGTTTTAAAATCAGGAAAGGTATGTGACTGGGTTCCTCTCGCCATATTTGTTCAATCTGTATCCTGAGCAAATAATCATAAAAGCTGACTTATCTGAAGAATGTGGCATCAGGATTGGAGGAAGGCTTATTAATAACCTGTGATATGCTGATGACGCAACCTTGATAGCTGAAAATGAGGAGGACTTGAGAATTTTCTGATGAAGATCAAGGATTGCAGCCTTCAGTATGGAATATAATTCAACATAAAGATCAAAATACAACTGGACCAGTAAATAATATGATAAATGGAGAAAAGTTTGGAATTGTCAGGAATTTTGTCTTGCTTGGATCCACAATCAGTGCTATGGAAGTAGCAGTTAAGAGGTCAAAAGATAAGTTGCATTAGCTAAATCTGTTGCGCAAGACCTCTTTAGAATATTGGAAAGCAACGATGTTACTTTGAGGACTAAGGTGTGCCTGCCCCATGTCATGGTATTTTCAGTTGTCTCCTATGCATGTTAAAGTTGGGCCTTGTATAAAGAAGGCAAAGAGGACTAGAGGCACTTGGATTGTGGTGCTAGAGAAGAATACTGAAGTGCCATGGACTGAAAAGGACAAACTGATCCGTCTTGGAAGTATGGCCGGAGTGTTCCTGCGAGGCAAGGATGGCCACACCTCATCTTACATATTTTTCACATGTTGTCAGGAGAGAACAGACCCTAGAGAAGGACATCATGCGTGGTAGAGAGGCAGTGAAAAAGAGGAAGTCCCTCAAGTAGCTGGATTGACCTCGCTAGTGCAACAGTGGGCTCAAGCATAGGAACAATTGTGAGAATGGCTCAGGACCCAGAAATGTTTCCTTCTGGTGTGCATAAGATTGCTATGGGTCAGAACGGAGGCAATGCACCTAACAAAAACAACAATATAAATTGTATTTGAATTTTTCTTTTCTCACCTTGAACAGACAAAAAGGGCAGCAGTCTCCCTGAATGAAAGACAAGACTGCAGGAGAGGACAGGGAAGCCCGAAATGGAAGTGGGAGATCCAGGGAGGGATTAGGGAAAGCTCTAAAACACTGCAGGGATTAGACCCAGTATTGCAGCATGATTTGTGTAAGCATTTTGGGTTGGAATCTAGTTTGCTAGGTGAATTTTCACCAACAGTACAATAATATATTTCATCAGGTACTAAGCATAATGTTAGACATTGCTAGAGAATATAAAAAACAGTTCGTGCCCTTTGGGAGTTAAGACGTAGAACCATGCAAAGTAAATAATTCTGGCAATTTTTATTCAAAAGGACACAGTGTTGTGAGACCTCACATGACTACTGATCCAATGAATTAATTGTACCAAACAATGTATGGGCGTTTTGAGGAGAAGCAATCACTCTATAGAGATGGTGAGACCTGGGAAGTGGGAAGGCGGCAGATAGGCGGAAAAAGGGGGGAGTGGCCATTCCAAGTCTTGAAATTATAGACTTTCAAGGAAGGAAGTTGTTTGGGTAATTTTCTTTGATGATCGGAGCTACCCATGATCCAGCATATTGATGCCAGCTTACAACTCCTTTCTGTCCTTCATTGATTTTTTTTTTCTTCTTTCCTAAATGATTACCCAAGAGACACGGATTGGAGAACTGCAAAGATAGTCATGCAAAGGTCAGAATCTATAGAAAATCCTCCTGTGAGATCTGCTAGTGGTCATGTTAATTTTACATATTAACACGGATCCGGGTTGAAATAGACCCTCTTTACAACATGCAATTTACAACCAATTCGCCTCCAAATGATTATCCCTCTTTTATCAAGAGTAGCTAACATTTTAAAAAATGGATCTCAGAAAGGGTCATGAGGAATGGCCCATGTGTAGTGCATGAGAAATTGTTTTAGGATGCTCAAAGATCAGCAAGCAAAGGACGAAGATGAAGATAATCAGGACCCACATGATCACTGCAGTACATAGGTTGTTTTGTTTTTGTTTTTAGGGAGAGAATAGGAATAAACAACTGGGCAATTGGATTCTTAAGAATAAATTAGTGACCGAGTTCAATGGGAAGTCAGTGTGCAAGGAGCACCCTGAAGTCCATTTCCATCTACATTGCAGATTGTACTGCCCATTCTACTATTAAATCCAAAGATGCAGTTTCTCCCTAGGAAACAAAAATACCAGCCCCACCTTCCTGGTTTTCCACTCAGCTGGCTGAGTTTTCATTATAAGCACTTCCTTGAGCACTGGGGGGATCTTCTTCTCAAGAGGATGTTGGTATTGGGCAGACAAGAAAATTGGTCCCATTTTCAACTCAAAGGTGGTTGTATTTGCATAAGCTCCTCTTTCATTTTAATCTTTCTTAAGCCTCACCATTTAATAGCTGTAATGCCAAATACATTTTTAAAAAATGAGAGAAACTGTAAGAAAACAGCCAACAAATAAACAGTTTTAACAAACCACATTTCTTTACTTTTTAAAATATATTGTTTGGCCTAGAAGCAGTGTGGTTTTCAAGATACTTGCTTATATTTGCCGGAAGGATGCTGAGATAAAAGTGTACATATAAAAAATGTACATATATACATTTTTTATCTTTGATAAAGAATAAGAAGGAATGAGGTCCTAATTTCTTCCTCAGAGTACAGTCTAGTTATTTTGATGTTCTTTTAAATCCATGCATAGTAAGTTCGAGATAACTCTGAAAAATGTTGAGTTTCATAGCTGAGTTGGAAGTCTATATTATCACTCCAACAAATAGAAAGAACTTGAATTTGGATTCAAAATCCAGTAAATGACTTCTTCCCAATGAGCGTGGATAACTGTTAGCTTTGGGTTGCAAAAGCATAGTCAGTGTGGAACCTCCACACCCCCTAGCCCTGCCACCCCCCAATGTCATATGCAAGAATTGACTGTTTTGAAAGGCTTAGTGGGGAATTCTTAAAGCCTTCTCTCCTGGTGAGGTGCTAATCATGGAGCACAGCTCAGCCTCAGAGGACTTGCCAGCCAGAACAGGCTCAGGAAGAGGTCCTGGTTCACATCTATTCCCCAGTTTATTTGTGTTTCCATTTACACAAGGCCTGTTTTCACTCATGTGTCTGCTCGAAAACGATTTGCTTGCTTGCTTTTTTTTTTTTTTAAACAAAAACTTTAAAGATCTTCATCATTAGTATAATTCATTTTTTAAAAAAGCAGAGGAGTTTTATTGAGGTATCTCAAAGATTTTGTTTTTATATATTTTTTTACATGCTCACTAGTATCCCTATGTTCATTTTTTATGATCATTCTATGCAGGGAATGCTATGGTTAAGTAATTCTCCCCGTAAGAAGGGAATTGAGCAAATGGCTTTTTTCCAGCAAGCATAAGCAAAACGATCCACTAATTGCCATTATTGGCAATACCAAAGCACTAGAGTCTTAAAATTATATTTATTTATTATTGATTTTTCTTATAAGCTCAAGATATAAGGAGTTACACATTAAACCTTTTTTTTTTTTGCATGAAAAAAAATTCACCACGTATCCGGCATCAAAGAACAAACAATCAAATCATTGTGAATGAGAGGGAGTGCAGATTGGGGACCCAAGACCCATCTATTGGCAACTGGACATCTCCTTACAGAAGGGCTGTGGGGAGGAGATGAGCCAGTCAGGGTGCAGTGTAGCAACGATGAAACATATAACTTTCCTCTAGTTCCTAAATGCTTCCTCCCCACTCACTATCATGATCCTAATTCTACCTTACGAATCTGGCTAGACCAGAGGATGTACACTGGTACAGATAGGAACTGGAAACACAGGGAATCCAGGACAGATGATCCCTTCAGGACCAGTGGTGAGAGTGGCAATACTGGGAGGGTGAAGGGAGGGTAGGGTGGAAAGGAGGAACTGATTGCAAGGATCTACATCTAACCTCCTCCCTGGGGGACGGGGAACAGAAAAGTGGGTGAAGGGAGATGTCAGGCAGTGTAAGATATGACAAAATAATAATAATTTATAAATTATCAAGGGTTCATGAGGGAGGGGGAAGCGGGGAAGGAGGGGGAAAAATGAGTGGCTGATACCAAGCACTCAAGTAGAAAGCAAATGTTTTGAGAATGATGATGGCAACAAAGGTACAAATGTGCTTGACACAATGGATGGATGTGATAAGAGTTGTACGAGCCCCCAATAAAATAGTTTTAAAAAATTCACCATGATAAATTTTCCCTAGACTAGTCTGGTACCTAAAAGGGCACCTGGTGGCATAGTGATTACGTTGGGCTGTGGTCTGAGAGGTCAACAGTTCGCAAATCTGCAGACACTCTGGGGGAGAAAGCTTTCTACTCTGGTTGAGAGGCACAGTTTTGGAAACTCACAGGGCCAGTTCTACCCTGTTCTGTAGGGTCACCATGAGTTTTAGTCGCCCTAATGGCAGTGCACGAAGTGAGTCTGGTGCCATAGCAATGAATTAAGTGATTTTCTTCTATCATTGAACACAATGTGAGCAGTGACGTAACACTTATGCTTCACTTTATCTGAGCCTAGCCCAATCCTTATTGTTAGCTGCCACTCAGTCAGCCTCCAGCTCATGGAAGCTCCCCTGACACGTGTGTAGCACCATGTCGATATACAAGCCTCCATCGACAGATGAAGGATAGTTGCATTGAGGTGTTGGGCCTGGGTCTTCTGCACGGAAGGCAAGCATTCTACCCCTAAACCACCACTGCCCTTGTCAAAGTTGATTCTAACGCAGAGGGGTGCCAAGTGCCACAGAGTAAAACTACAAACCATTGCTGCCACTCAGTCCCTACCTTGTTGTTGTTGCCATGAAGCCTCCATCGACAGATGAAGGATAGTTGCATTGAGGTGTTGGGCCTGGGTCTTCTGCACGGAAGGCAAGCATTCTACCCCTAAACCACCACTGCCCTTGTCAAAGTTGATTCTAACGCAGAGGGGTGCCAAGTGCCACAGAGTAAAACTACAAACCATTGCTGCCACTCAGTCCCTACCTTGTTGTTGTTGCCATGGAGTTGGTTCCAATGTGTGTGTGGAATAGAAAGCACCAAAGGTTTTGAAGGCTGTGTCTTTTGGAAAGCAGATCACCAGGCCTGCCTTCAGAGACCCTTCTGAGTGCGTTTGAACCACCAACTTTTGGGCTAGTTGAGAACTTGTGTGCTTGCCCCTTAGAAACTCCAACTGCCTTCCTGGTAAGTAGGTATGATTAAACTTGGGATGGCTAATAATGTCAATACAGCTCACCAAAAAAGTGCCAGGTATGTTTTGTGTTTTATAGCTGTTAGAGGGTATTTTTCAAAGTGTGGGTCAAGTGGGCTTCTGGGAAGTCCAACATGCAGATCAGATGTCTGAGTATAATCTCAGCCTGGTAAGGTGAAAGTTCAGCATGGACTTGCTTCTGCCTACCTCACCAACTCTTGTTTTGAGCCCTATTATCCCATCTCTATAAAGAGCTCTCTTGGCATTGAGATTAGGTGTGGGCTGTTAACTACAGGGTCCATGGTTCATATCTCCTAGACTCTTCTTGGGTGAATGGTGAGGCTGACCACTCTGTAGTAAGATTTATAGTCTCAGAAACCGTGTCTAGAAATCACTGTGCACTGGAATGGACTTGATGTCAGTGCGTTTAGTTTGGTTTGGGTGTCCCTGTTCAAGTTTGAGCCAGACTCAAACTTCACCTTTTCTTTTCTGAAACAGGAGTACTCTCCTGTCTCAAGACTTCTCCATGTATTCTTCTCTTCGTCCGGGGGCTGAGGAAGGAGCCTCTCCTCCCCTCTTATTCTTCAGATCTTAGCTTTAAAATAACAGCTCCTTATAAAGACTCAGCCAACCACCAACTAAAATACAAACTCAGACCTAATGAGAAGAGACTTTGTTCTAAATGATCATTGCAAGAGGTTTGGGGGAGGGGATAATAGGGACAATGCCTTGATGATATCTTCTTTAAACATCACAAGGATTAGGCAAAGGGTTTTGGGGTTTTTTTGCTTTTTTATTAAAAAAAACCAGACTTAATACCATTGAATCAATTCATACCGCTGGCGACCTTGTTTGGTAGTCCCTGGATAGTGCAACCTTTTTATGCTTAATTTTAAAAACTAGCCTAAATGTTGGTGGTTTGAACCCACCTTGTGGTTGAAAGGCCTGCTTCAACCATGTACTTCTGTTGTCTTTCTGTTGTAGAACTGAATTGCTGCATCGGGTTGTCTGGCTGTGATCTCTTACAGAAGTAGATCAAGAGGCCTTTCTTTTAGTCACCATGAAGTTCCTTTATAGGGAGAAGGAAATAAGGCTAGAACAGATCAGGGGGGAGAAGATGGGCTGTGTACAGTTGGACAGTAGACCAGGGCATGTTCAACCTGGCGGCCAGTCTATTTTCAAGAGGAGGTGTTGAGGAGGGGTTGTATATTGACTCAGGCTGAGGTTGGATCAAAGTTCAGGGTCCTCAGGGAAGGAGAGAAGCTTAACCCAAGTTTGGTTAATAAGTATTTTGTACCTCTTGACAGTTCATCTACTCATTTTATGAGGCAAAGAAGGGGAACATAGAGGGTCTTGTGTTTGGCTTTGCCACAGTCAGCAAGGCAGGATCCTATCAAGGGGGAAGGGTGGTTCTTTGCAGCAAGCTGTTATCTGAAACACAAACCCACACCAAACCCATTGCCACGGAGATACTATCGGACGGAGTAGAATTGACCCATAGAGTTTCTGAGGATGTCGTCTTTCTGGCAGCGACTATCATGTCTTTCTTCCACTGAGAAGCTAATAGTTTTGAACCACCAGCCTTTCAGTTAGCATTCCAGCGTTTATCAACAAACCACCAAGGATCCTTAGAATACAAAGAAAAGAGGAGCTTTTTTTTTTTTTTTAAATCAAAACAACTACCCACTGCTGTTTTCCAGGTACATAAGATAAACTTCACGTTTGTCAGAAACATCCCTACCTAAGTAAATCCTCAACTCTCTTAATAACTCTGCAGTTTCTTTCAAAGAATTCATTGTACTTTTAAATGTATTGCTACTTACTTTTCAATAACATTTCCTCCAGTAGATTGCATGCTCAATCCAAAGTTCTATCTAAAGATAGAACTCTTTATTGTCCCCGGGACTAGCATGGTGCCTGACACAGACTAATCTTTCTCTCTTGAATAAATTAATAAACAGGAGACTCAGAGTGACTTTATGCTGGAAGCGCCTCAGCTCCAGGCTGACGATAGTATTACTGCCAAGCCAGCTGCCAGCCTGTGTGAGTCGGCAAGGCTGGGAATTCAGCCCTGGACTGAAACAAAGAGGTTTGTTCTCAGGACACTAACCAAGAGGGAAAAAATAGGAGTGTAAAATGATGCAGACAGAGATCATGAGTAGTATTCATGATATACATCCTCTCTCTTGTGTAGAGCATTTACATCGAGAGTTTGTTAAGGTTCATCAGAAGTCAGTAAGACACGGTGGCTTGGTTGAGGGTATAATGTTGGTGCTCTGCCTAGATGCCTTTTAGCCTAATATGACTCTTCTGTACAGGTTTTTGTCATTTCCACCCAACGAAGGGCATGAGCTTTAAATAATTTGTGGATGAGTCTAACTTGGGGACTGGTCAGTTTTACCGCTCTGCTGGGTGTAAGAGTGAGCCAACTCAGAAACGTGCAGAGGGAAGCTCATGGCCATCAAGAACGAAGAGTCACAAGCAGGTCCCTGCTTCGAATGTTGGAGGCTTCAGCAGGTTTCCCAGCCCATGCAACAAGGCACCACCAAGAGACACATGGCTGACAGGCCAACGACTTATCAACGCCCAGAGAGAGACATGCCTGCCAGTATGACTGAGAAGACGCCTTGTGGGGGAGGGAGGGGCGGAGAACTGTATCCTTAACACATTTAATCTGTTAGCGTCCCTAATAAACTCCCATAATTGTGAGTATTGTCTGTGAGGTCTATGTGGCCATTGCAATGGATTGTTCAATCCAGCAGAGAAGTAGGCTATTATGGGAGGATTGGTTGGTGCTAGCATAGGGGAAAGGCAGTTGAAGGTTGGAGGCATGTCTGACCTCTGCCTTATGGCAAGTGCCCTTGGGCTGGTGTGGTGTTGTCTTCTCCTTTTCCCTTGTTTAACCAGAGGAGGTCCGATATGGCCCTCAACCACTTATACATCCACCCTCTAACCCCTTGGTTCCCAAACTTGGCTGATCATTATAATCTGGGTATCTGTGAAAATGTACATTACTAGGCTCCTCCCGCTAGAGATTCTGATATGTTAAGTTGCTAATGGTGCCCAGGGATCTGTATTTTCACCAAATCCCCAGGTGATTCCAAAAATCACAGGCACCCATCTGTCCCTTGCTTCAGTGAGGAACTCTCAGGCTTGACCATGGCAAAGGATTCTGGCAGAATGCACGCTTCCTTGTTCCTCTTCTTTGCCTCTGGTCTTTCCTCTTGGCAATTTCTCTCGGGAACATTGACTTAATAAATTATTAGCATCAGCATCTTCTGATCCTCACCTTCTTCTGCAGAACTAGTCCTAAAAGAGCAGATCAACAACTCCTTGGGATTTTTTTCCCTTGATAAACACATGCGTAAGGATAGCTAGAGACACAGAAAAGTGAATTCCAAGCAGAAAAACATATAGGAGCAAAGGACAGGGAAACATTTACGTGAACCTTACCTGTTCCGGTTGTTTACCATGTCTAGAGTGGAGGGTATGTAAGGGGAGGAAATGACAAGCAAAGGTGGGCTTGGGAAGTGTCACTTGATGGATGCATGATCACAACAGTTTTTGAGGTGATGCTCAGGAGTTGTTTTTTTAAAAGAAATTCAATAGAAAATTGATGCCTTACTATGTGTTTTATATTTATCTTCACAAAAGTCTTGGGATATGATTATTTTGTCCACTTGGTAGATTTAGGAATCAAAGCTTAGAAAAGTTATTGAAGAACAACTGAAAGAAGAGTTAGAACCAGGATCTACATTTGAGATCATCTCATTCCCAAGCCCATGATTGGCCTAAATAGAGGTAAAATTTTCATCCTTAAACAACTCACTCTGGATGGCGCAAATTGTTTCAGGCTCCATGCTCCGTGTTCCTAGCACTACCATTTCAATCTTTCATGTATCTGTGATCTCCAATTTTAAGGAATTCCAAAACACACTCACTGCTGTCCAGTCAATTCTGACTCATAGTGACCCTGTAGGGCAGGGTAGAGCTGCCCGCCCCTGTGGTTACAGGAGTCGAAAGCCTTAGCTTTCTCCCTCGGAGAGGCTGGTGGTTTCAAACTGACCTTGTGGTTTGCAGCCCAATGCATAAATAACTACTATGTCATCAGGAGTTGAGTGTGTTTACTTAAGAAAATCATACAACAGGCTAATTTACACAAAGGTATGAATAGACATTCATTTAATTTTATTGATATCATCTTCTAGTTGTACGTCCTTATAACTCATACAGACTTTTGTTTAATTCTACATGAACTTACTCTATTTTCATGCTTCCAATTAGCTTCAAATGCATGAATCATTTGTGTTCTTCACTAGTCGCCTACACAAAGTGAAGAGAAGGTAATGAAGGTAATGCAAGACACTACCAACCAGGAGGAGCTTGCTTTCAAAACGTCCTTCCCCCTCTAGACTTCTAGTCTCTAACACCCTTTATTGACTGTTTTTTTTTATTGTGAGTTAAGGTTTAGAGAGTCAATCAGCTTTCATTCAACAATTTATCCACATTTTGTTTTCGTGCCTTTGATTGCGATCCTCACTTATCCCATTTCCGAATTGTTTCCTGTTTTTCCATTCCTCCTCCTTTTGAACTTGGTCCTCAGTTAAATGCTGCTCTTCTGATCTCAAACAGTTGAGTGTGTGTACTTGAGGTAGTTAGTTTATTTTGCCAACCTGTGGGATTAATTGAAAGGCGGAGAGATAAATGGCTCAGTGAGACTCCCCTTTCTTGTCTCTTGCTCTTTGATCATCAGACCAGTGTGCGGCTGCCATGCTTGTTTTTTGCCTCAATTTGCAAGCTACACTACCTGTGGGACACCTAACCCGAGGACTGTGTCACTTTAATTTGAGGTTCCTTCAAGACCTGCTTCGCCGCACCATTAGAATTTACATCTCTTGAGCTGGGGACTGTTGGACCCTGTCATCTGTCTGACTGTTGGTGACCTGCCTTGCTGTTTGCTGCCTGTGCCCGGATAGCCTGAATTGCTCTACAGAGGACTACCCGGTAGCCCTCAAGACTTGAAGGACTGCCAGTGTCTCACAACTGTCTCATGGGAGTGAGTTGCACTGAGCCATTTGTACTGCTTTATAATTTAAATAACTGTTTATTTCTTAGGTTATATATCTATCTGTATTAATATATATTAAATTATTACCGTTCTGGTTTTGTTTCTCTAGAGAACCCTAACACAGTTCTTTTCCCGTGTTTTTGTTCTTCCATATAAACCTCTTGCTTGACTGAAAATGGAACCTTGAGGGTGTATTCATTTCCAGCCCAGAAGGGCGATGAAGGGCTAGAGTCTTAGGGGTTCCACCAATCTGTCTGGCCTATTTTTAAAATGATTTTGGGTTTTCTTCCACATTTTCTCCCATTCTATCCAGAAACTTCTACGGTGATCCTTTGCAGACACCACACAGTTCTTCTGGGCTCAGGGTTGTGGGGACTGTTCATATGGTCCATGAGCCAGTTCAGTGCACCTCTGATTTTCTCCGTACTTCTTTGCTCTGGATGGAGGACAGTTGCCCTTAAGACGGCCAGTATGTGTAGACTGCTAACAAAAAACAGCTGGTAAAAGAGAAATGAGCTGATACCAAGGGCTCGAGTAGAAAGCAAATGTTTTGAGAATGATGATGGCAACATATGTACAAATGTGCTTGACACAATGGATGGCTGTATGGATTGTGATAAGATGTATGAGCCTCAATAAAATGATTTAAAAAGGAGAGAAATGTACTTTGCACAGTTCCAGTTTCAAGTATTTGGCTAGTTCTAGTTGGGTACGAGCTGTAATGCTAACTGCAAGGTCAGTGGTTCAAACCCACCAGTTGCCCTGTGGGATAAAGAAGGGGCTATCTGTACCTTTAAAGCCTCAGAAACCCAAAATAGACTTGCTAAGTTGTAATCAACCTTTGTTTTAGTCCTGGTATAGAAGTATTTGGAATGGATAAGAATGCAATATTGGCAACTTTTCTTTAGAAACACTATTCTTTATCAATTCTATTTGAAATGTGTTTTTGTTTCTAAAGACTGACAGCTTTGGAAACCCACAGGGGCGGTTCTACACTATACAGTACCCTAAACTCAAAGGAGCGCTGGCAGTAACAGGTACTAAGCCCTAAGCTGCTAACCCAACAGCTGCTTCACAGGAGAAAGATGTAAGCCTGTCTCCATAGATTCACAGCCTTAGAAATCTCATGAGGTGGTTTTACTGTTCTACAGGGACTCAGTCAGAATTGGACCTGAGGGCAATGGGTTTGGTGGGTTCTAAAAATTTTGTGCAGGACTCCTGGTAGCACAGTGGTTCAGTGCTTAACCAAGTGAAAGGTATGGGGCTCAACCCCAACAGCTGCTCTTTGGGAGACAGATGTGAAAACTGCTTCCAGATTGTAGCCTCAGAAACCCCGAGGCAGCTCTACTGTCCTATAGGGTCACGAGTCAGAATCAACCCGATGTTAGTGGTTTGGGGTTTTGTTATGTGCAGACCATGATGCAAAGAAAGATGCCACCCTGCTCTCACCAATGGCCATTTCTAAGAAGCTCACATTACGAACACTGTTAGCACTAGCATACATTTCTGCGGCATTGGCTGATTAAATGTAAATGGTCTTATCTGTCATAGAAGTTCACCTCAGGGGAAGCCTATTATCTTTTCATCTTTCATGAAAAATGATTATCATTTCATCTGAAGGCATGAAACTTAACAAGCATTATGTTGTTTAGTGCTGTCAAGCTGGTTCCGAATCAGTGGCCCTATGCACAACATAACAAGACACTGCCTGGCCCAGTGTCATCCTCACACTTGCTCTTATCTGCAACCTATTCCGTCCTACTTTAAGATCCGCCTGACCCAAGCCATGGTTGTTTTCAATTGCCTCATATGCATGTGAGAGTTGGACACTGAATAAAGACCGAAGAATTTGAATTAAACTCTGGAGAGTAACATTGGCAGCACCCTTGGACTGTTAAAAGGGCAAAACTGTCTTAGAAGTGTGGCCAGACTGCTCCTGAAAGGTGAGAGTGGTGAGACTTGATCTTCCATTCATGTGCTGTCAGGAGAGACCAGTTCCTAAAGGACATGTTTGTTAACCTACAGGGGCAGGGGTGGGTGGAGGCCCTCAAGGAGTTAAATTGACAGTGACTGCGAAGATAGGCTCAAGCACAGGACCCACTGTGAGGATGCCCAGGCCCTGTTCGTTGTTGTACACAGGGCCGCTATAGTGGGAACAGACTCGATGGCATAGAACAATAACCTACTTAATAACCAGTATTTAAATTACTTACAAAGCATGAACTAACCTTTCAGATCTAGAGAACATGTGTTTAACTGCACAGTGTAGATTGCTTAAAAATATGTTGAATGAAATAGATTCATTATCCCCAGGTAGATTTTACAGTTCTATTTAAAAATAGAGATCCAGGCTTTAACTTCTAACAGTTTTCACCGTTGCCTTTCCCTGGACACTTATTTTTAAAAAACCAAACCAAACCAACTCCTTAGTTAAGTTTGGATGTGTGCTATTTTGTGTTCTAATGGGAAAATAGTAGAAATAATAGGTAGTCAGAGTCATTTTCATTTGAATATATATTTTTATTTAGAATGCAACACTGATACCATGATGATAAACTATCACAAATCTGTACCAAGAAGCACGTGATCCCTAAAATGTGACTTTTTTTTTCTCCCAACAAGTAATTTAAGTATAGCTTTATTATTATTTGGTACTAGAGTCAAAGACGACATTTAGATTCCTCAGCTCTGGGGCATTTAGTAACATGATGATGATTGTCTAGTCAGGCAGTGGCAAGAAATTCAAAAGCACTTTCTTTTTCTTCTGTCAGTTCCTTTGCAGTAAGATCCATCTTCTCACGTGAGAAATCATTGATAGGGAGACCCTCAACAATCTTCCAGGTCTTATTCTGTTTAAAAAAATAAATGCAAATACAGAGATTTACAATTAAACCAGAGGTGATTGCCCAGTAGGGTGCAACTTAAATGGTAGTAAAATCTAGAGGTTTATCTGAAGAAGCAGAATTCAAATCCAGACCTTAATTAACTTAATGGATAAGTGAAAAAGCTCAATGCTTGAATGTAAAGGACACTGAATCTAGGAAAAGCCATTAAGGTTTTAATTGGTGAGCAAAAAAACACTATTGCACAGGTATAATAAACAGAGACAATACTTAAATCCACAACTTCATTCAGAAGTAAAAGTACTAAAAGCACCTGATTTTAGAGGCATAACAACACACTGTGGGGGGCAGTGGGGGCCACGGGGCAACAGGACTTTCTACGCCCACAGGGAGTTAGTCTCGGAGACTCACAGGGGCAGTTGTACCCTGCCCTGTAGGGTCGCTATGTGTCGGCATGGACTAGATGGCAATGCCTTCGGTTTGGTTTGGAGCCTTACTGGGAAGAGGTGAAGCTTGCTTTCCAGGTTAATTTCAGCATTTTAGTCACCGGTCATTGCACGCCACCTAACTGCAAAGCTGAGAATCCTGTCTTCCACATACATTTGAAGCTCAAGCACGTACCTACATTTGAAGCTCAAGCACATACCTAATTTAGCCAAGGAACCACCTTCTAGACTAAGATACACCAGCTTCCTTAAGAAAAATATGTAACCACTTTTCTAAAAGGGAGAAAAAGGCCAGAGCCCCCTCCTTACCTTGATGACGACAGGGAATGAGTAGAGCAGATCGTCAGGGACACCATAGGAGTTTCCATCAGAGATGATTCCCATGGACACAAACTCGCCCTGAAAATCACAGTAGTCGGTCAACATTCTCCTAGTGAATCATGACTTGCTTACAAGGCCAAATGACTCCAGAACTAACAAACTTAAACCTGGTGATACTTTCGTGTGTGCACCCCTTTGTAAGGGTGTAAGGAAACATCACCAGGGACAGGAGAACTTTCACGGCTATTACCCCATTGCACCTTCAATCCACGTGTGAAGCAGGAAAAATACAACCCTCGCTTTATTTGTAAGAAGTTATGGCCCAACATAGGTTTTTAGGAACAAGAAAGTCACCCCGATCATGTGCCAGGCATTGGGCTAACAATGAAGCTCACAATGCTCTGTAGTTAAGGTCATGGAATAGATGAGGAAACAGATCAGAAGGGTTAGCAACTTTCCCACGGTTCTTGGGCCGTAGGCAGCTGAGTTAGAATTTGAGAATAGCCAGCCTGCCTGAGAGGAGCCTCTGCCAATCACCGAGTGCTCACCTCTGGGGTTCCAAACCAGATGTCCCTGATGTGGTCGCCAATGGCTTTCGCAGCTGACATTGCACTGGACAGCTTCCGAGCCTTGATGACAGCGGCGCCACGCTGCTGCACGGTCTGGGGTGGGGTAGACAGAGCCAGAGCATCACTTGATCATGACAGAATTTTTCATTCCAAGCTGATTTGGGGATGGGGGTTAAGGCTATGACCATAGAGTAATGTACCCCCTCCAAAATGATGCAATGACCCAGGTCAACCACACTAGCCTCTTCCCATTACACTGGCCAGAGAAAACGACTCACCCCCACACCAGAAGCCTACCACCCTTCACACAAGAAATGCATCTCTGTAGAAAGATCATCAAGGGCGAGGGCCCATGCTCTCTGTTCCACTTTGACACTCCTTAGGGATTTGCCCACAACAGATGAGGTGGGTCAGTCAGATTGGACCACTGCTGGCTCACTACAACCCCAAAGAGAAACCTCGCAGCCCTCAGAGCAACCTCTGGGCCTGCCCTCCTGAAGGGGCCTCGCAAGTCAGTGGGGTGAGGGATGGAGGGTCATCTCTAGAGAGGTCTGTATGTTGTGTTGTTATGGCGGCCCAACTTGTCTTCTTACCGAGACAAAGTCTCCCTTGAGCCAGCTGTCATTTTTCAGAGCTTCATAAACACCAACTTCCTTTCCCTGTAACTTCACCTTGGCATGGGTGACATCTGGATACTGAGTCGAGGAGTGGTTCCCCCAGATGATGACATTCTTTACGTCTCGAGCAGTCACGCCAAGTTTAAGAGCAACCTGGTTAAGTGAAAACAGGTAGGTTTTTTTAGACAGAAGCTTTTTTTCAAATTGTGACATGTTTTGTCCTTAACTCAAAATAAAAATCTCTGGAAACTTTAAGAGATCATGCGAATTACGCTGGGTTTTTTGTTTGTTTGCTTTTTAAAGCAACTTGTATTGTTGGCAATTTCCTAAAATGGCTTAATAATGTAAGCCAACCTTGCATGTGAAACACAGGGTAGAATATTTAAGTTGAATGGTTGTGATTACCTCATTAGTATAGTTAGTTCACCAAAAAACACTCATCATGAGGTTAATGTTTCTTAAATATGTAATTGTGACCTCCGTGTGGTTGATGGCACTTCCCTGGAGATGTTTCCTCAGCACCGTTGAGCAGTAAGTTTTACTTTCCCGTACTTAGTGACATTTAAAAAAAAAAATTTTATTGAGGGCTCGTACATTTCTTATCACAGTCCATACATCCATCCATTTAGTCAAACACCTATGTACACCTGTTACCCTCATCAATCTCAAAACATTTGCCCTCTATTTTAGCCCTCAATATCGTTTGCTCATTTCCCCCCCACCCCTTAGTGACATTTTTATTATAGACCCTAAGTAGTTGTGTGCCGGCAAGTCAATTCCAACTCCGAGACAGTCGCATTGCCCCATAGGGTTTCCCAGGCTGTGTTCTGTACATGTAAGCAGTCTGTCACTTCTTTCTCCCGCAGTGGCTGGTGGGTTTGAACCGCCCACCTTTGGATTTGCAGCCCAACACTTACCCACTGAACCAGCCCATGCAAATGACTAATGTTCAAATAGTCCTAAATGAGAAATCCTAGAGTCGGAAGGGATTTACGTGACGCAAGTAAGACTTCTTTCATTTTCGGAGATTGCAAAACTGAAGAGAAGAGAAACCATCTAGACCAGTGGTTCTCAACCTTCCAATGCCGCGACCCTTTAATACAGTTCCTCATGTGGTGGTGACCCCCAACCATAACATTATTTTCGTTGCTACTTCATAACTGTACTTGTGCTACTGTTATGAACTGGGCGACCCCTCTGAAAGGGTCTTTCGACTCCCAAAGGGGTCTCGACACCCAGGTTGAGAACCGCTGATCTAGACGATGATTCAGAAAGCACTTTTGGATCTTGCAATGCTTTCTAGGCTCACATAAAGATCTATTGGATTCTGTAGTACAGTAGCCACAGAAGGATTACAATTAGGATCTAAACGACGTAAATCGAGTCACCTTGCTTTTTCTGTTATAATTTGTGTGACAAGGAAAAGTGCAGAAATTATAATTAATTTTGTATACATAATTTGCAACCTGTTTAGATAGCACAGTTCATCCTGAACCAGAAGGGCATGTGAAAAGAAAAAAGGACGAATGTTGAGGGTAAGACGGTGGGCCAATTTTCTTTCCTTTACATAGATCTCTCCGGGATAAAAGCTCCTAGCCCCCCATGCCATGTTCATGTCCGTCACACAGATCTGGGACTTGGCACTTAGCTAATGGACAGCTTCCTCCCTGTGATGCCACTCACTGGCGTCATGGCCGAATGGCCTTGTCAGCAGATTTCACAGAGCTTTGCGTAGCACACCTTGGGGGTGTTCGGCAGGTGATAGGAGTCACAAAGGAAGTAAGTCCTCTGAGTCCCCAAATAAGTTATTTCATCCTTGTAACCACTCACAGAAGTAACACTCCTGTTTTGTTTGTTACTTTCCTCAGTGGATCAATACCATCTGCAGGAGGAAGAAACTGTTGTTTTAAAAAGCTCCCACTGTGCCGGGTTGACATGAAGAAATGGGTCTGACCCAAGGGCCAGTGGGTAACAGAGCACATGCCATTCTTGCTGGTGCAATGGACTTTCTTCCCTCCTGCTCCCTGAGACAAAGACAAGGGTATTGGGGCAAACATTCCCAGTGCTTAACTCCCTCAAGGCCTTAGGTAAAACAGCAAAGGAAGTGATGTGTCTTTCTGTCACTTTACTTCTTGGGTTCTCTCTCTGTTTCTCATGCTGGCAACCCACAATCTACAGCTGCAATGCCTTACCCTGTGGCCCTTTCCTTCACAGTTCTCCCCCAGCATCCAAAGTCATGCATGACCATGAGGGCGGGGGAGGAACCCAAATCCCCCAACGCAGCCCATAGCATAAACGCTTCTCTGGGAACAGTTGGAAGGTTTAGTTTGTTACCCAAGGAACTGTTAAGTTAACTGGAACGTTCAGGGCACTATTTCTGAGATGTAGCTCTTCCTAACTCTGGGCTGTACCATTCTTAAAAGTCGTACTAGTGAAACCCAGTAACAGAAGCAGCAGCTAGTTATTTGTGTTGTTTTTGCTGTGTGGCAGGCACAACAAGGCTTAACGTGAACCACCTCTCTTGTAATCCTTAAACTCACAATGGTCATTCCTTTTATAGCTTGGATCAACATGCTTTTTCTCCAGGTTCCAGAGCTCTTAGTTGAATTGAGGCCACTTGAGATCACTAAGTACGGATGCCGACCGGGTAGCTCCATCAACGTGCAGAGGGGTGGGGCAGAGCAGGTTCCCGGACCTCCCTGGTCCCCGGTTTCTTACTTCTACAATGAGGATCATAATCCGAGGGGCGTCACCCCTCGAATGTGAAGAGTGCAGCTGTGCTCGACAAGGTTCGCCGTGGCTGACCTGTCAGAAGGAGCTCTCCAGGCCTTTCCCAAAGGAGCTGTGTGGACTTGACCCCCGACCTTTGGGTTAACAGCTGAGCATGCTGTTTGCGCCACCCGGGGACTCTCAGGAGAATGCAGCTTAGCAATGCCAAGTCTTTTCGCCTTCCCCGGCACCTCGGAGCTGAACTATCAGGAGGCTTCAGAACAGTTTCAGAAACGCTTTCCCAGACTTTTTGAGGCCCCCTCATATAATCAATTCCCAGTCAAGGAAGAAGTGTTTTATTTAAATTTTTTTTCAGCTGAGATCTTTCATCATCTTCCAGTAAAAGTACCGTTTTCTTAAAAGGAATTAAGATCTTCCCTAAGAAACAGGACTGGCCTCCCAGACCCAGCAGTGATGAGGTCAGTGGCCCAAAGCATGGGGGAAAGGAAGGTATGGCCAGCACTGGACGTTGTGGCGACTCCGAGGGTACCATGACCACCTCAAGTTTGAGAAAGCCTGGGAACCGTCCCTGATTGAGCAGCATGGCTTCTGAGGTTTGAATGGCTCTTGGGATTGTCGTCAATTTTTCTTACCCCTTGGAGCTTGGCCGACATAACTTCTTGACATGTTTCGCTGATGCTCCAAGGGGTAAGAAACATTTATAGGAATTAATATTTGGCTCTTAAGTGAACTACTGATAGTAAACTTTAGCTCATATGGAAACAGTATCAAAAAGGTATAAAAGTTAAAAATCTGCATTTGGCTATTGCTTTGCAAAAGAGAAAAATGAAGCAGAATTTCACAAACACTGAAAAAGCCCAACTCCTTGTGTCAACGGTCTCCTACGCATTTGACAAAAATAAATTACAAACCGCCCTGGAAATCATACAAGTGGTATAGCTGATGCTAACCACTAGCGGAAGGGAACATTAAGCAACTGCATTTAATTATATTCAGTTGTCAAAATACAGTTGAGAACAAAATGAAGAAGCACAGCCTTCGCTCTTAGACTACAGTGAAGGACTCGCTAAATAAATTGACATTCTTTGTCTACCGAAGAAACAACGATCATAAAAGCACACCCCAGGCGGAGCTCCTTGAAAGTGAGAGAAAAGCTGTGCAGTACTCCAAAGACTGAAAAAAGCATTTTTCTTACTTGAGCCATAGCTCTGTTATGATCCAGACGAGTCAAGCAACTGAAGTTCTCCTTGGGGATGGATGGGGCCGACTTCATGGCAGTCAGGCAGTTGGTATTGGCTGGGTTTCCCACAACGATAACCTAGGGGGCATGGGAGGGGCAGAGTTATAGCCAGTATACGATTGATGAAACCATCTTAGAATATGACTTAAAACCATGAACTAATTTTGTACGTGCTGAACATGCAGCGTTATCACGGTAGGCTGAAAATTTAATTTTATTTGCTAGTGCTTGGACTGACTATGGAAAATAAAGGTTTCTTTAGTACAGCCACCATTATTTACAGGAGCCGCTTCCCAGGTGGCAATGCCCACGAGTGAAGGGCCGCGTCTCGCCACTTTGCTGCATGCCAACACAGAGAAAGAATTTTTGTGCGTGTCTCAAAAGATAAGCCACCTACGTCTCTAACTCAGACTTTGATTCACTTACGGAATTTTCATTTTTCTAACAGTGGTGTGCAAGAGATGAAAGTTCTAATTGAGCAACTTACGTTAGGGATATGATTTGCCTCAATGAGTTAAAAGTGTTTAAGTTTGCCTTATCTTAAGAATTACTTGGCAGATTGGTGAAAATACAGATTACCAAGGCCCTATTCCCCCAGACTTCCTACTGAATCAACCTTTACAGGAGGAAAAGCACTTTGGGATACATGTCTTACAATCCTAGAAGACTTTGGATATGGACTGCGCCTTTCAGCTCTGAAAATCTCTTTAAAAACCCAGAACAAAAATAAAAGAAAAACCCTTATTTTCAAATATCGTATATAGTCGTGTATAAGCCTATTTTTCCAGCACATTTATTTTTATTTTTATTTTTTGTCCAGCACATTTTTAATGCAGTTTTTGTGGTAAGATTAGGTGCCTCGGCCGATATTTGGGTCAGCTTATACTTGAGTATATACGGTAATTTCAAACAGAAAATCTACAAGTACATTAAAGAGGGCTGGCTTCTAAATCTTCTTTACGTAGACTGTTTACTTTCCCTGTGTGTGTGTGTGTGTGTGTGTGTGTGCATGCACACACGAACCATACCTCCTTGGTCTTTTCTGGCACGTTTGAGAGTAAGCTGCAGACATGGTATTCCATTGCCCCTGAAGACTCCAGTGTCAGAGGATTATCGTATAAGCAATACTACCACTCTACGCAGCTGGGGCTTTACTAGTTCAAAACCACCTTAGAATTTGTTCTAAGCAATCTGTAGACTCATACTCAACTCATTTCTATTATTTTCTGTTAGCAATTACCAGAGACTAAAAGCTTAACTACTTAAAATGAAGTCCGCAGAACGGGATTGGTGCTGGTGGTGGTGGGGTGTAAGGGAGGTGACTTTTTACCTAAAACAGAACTTTAAATACTAACAAACATTTCGTAAAATAGAGCGCTGGTCACCTTAACTGACTTCTTGGCATATTTATCCAAGGCTGTCCCCTGGGATTTGAAGATTTTCACATTTGCTTTCAGCAAGTCTTTCCTCTCCATGCCCTCCCTTCTTGGCATGGAGCCCACGAGAACGGCCACATCCAGGTCTTTGAAGGCAACCTCTTCCTTATCAGTGGCAATGATATCTAGGAGCAGGGCACAAAACAAGCAGAGCTACTCAAACACCTATGCGTGAGGTTTGCTATTTCATACTGATTCTACCAATTACTTCTTCCACTAAGTAGCAAACACCTTGATATCAAATTTATAGAAGTTGTACGAGTCTAAGAACAAAAACTTTACATGTTAGTGTACATAATCTATATACTTACATACAGGGGGGCCTTCAAAAGTTTGTGGAAAAATGAGATTGATAATGGACTTTTCTTACAAACTTTTGGAAGCCCACTCATATTAACCACCACAGCAGCAACAGAAATGCCAATAAATTAATTTTGCTTTTGTATTTCAATATGATCATGATTTCAAAAAGCTCCACAGCTGTCCTTTTATAATCATATGTAATCCAAGGTATGTGATAATCTTCAAGCCACACTTGTTACCCATACTAATTACCAAAGATCACAAAAAAACAGCAACCAAGTCACCTAATCTCTAAATTACCGTTGCTTTAAGGTTCTAACAAATTAAAAGTAAGTGTTCACTGAGGAGTTTTGTGTCAGGGAATAAGGCTAAAATTTATATGCATTATCAAACTCAAGCTTTATATTTTGCAGATGAAGACACTGGGGTATAAAGAGTTGAACGAGCTCTCACTAAAAGCTTGTGGAGCTGTAATATGGTCCAGGTCAGTCCAGAGTTCAAGGCTATACCACAGTAAGTATTAGTCCATTAAACACACACCCCTTACTTTCTGCATGAAGAATATACATTCCCCCCCCCCCCACTCTCCCGGATACTAAAAGGCCATGACGTGGGTCCAGCTTTCCCAGTGGTAAAGTTTTAAAACAGTGGAACTTGAACAGACACATGCAGGAACACCATCTGGGGGAAAAACAATCTACTTTGCTCCTCCCTGGCACCCATCTTCACTTGCTGACCTCGTCAGTCACAGCTGTCCGCCAAGGTCAAGACGATTATAATATAATTTGGGAGAGTGGGGGTGGGGGAGTGAGGGGGCTGGGAACTCAAGTGGGAGACAGGAACAAAGAGAAAGCTGCTTGGGAGAGAGTGGTGGTAAAAAGAGCCAGCAGGACAGTCATGGCAGAGTAAGGTATTCATTTTCTACGCAACCAAATGCTGTCCACAATAGAATACCCCTTTTTGGTGACTGTCTATTGAACAGCTATATGGCTCCTCTTGGGAATGCACAAATATATTGCTTTGTGCACTCTTCAGATCGCTTCTATAATCAATCTCTACCAAAAGATAAAGACCACACATGAAGGCAATACCCAGAGGAAAAAAAGCCCAATTCATTTGTAACTTGATCTATGTTTTAATTAAGTTTTTCAATCAAATGATATTAAAAACATTTGTACAACAGTTCACTGATTTTTCAAAGGTGCTTTTGCTGCATTCGAGGGGGTTTTCTCAGAGTATGAGGTGTAAGAGGATAAGGATTTTACATTTCCTCGAAACGTGAGGACTAGCAGATGGGACAGGCTACAGAGAGGAGCTGACCGACTTCTGGCTTCAGTGCAGTTTTATGGCTCTAGACACCATTCACAATCGGAAAAGATGCTACTGCTCCCATGTGAACAGACTATGTGGCATTTCAATGTAGACAACTTCAGGGGTGTAATCCCTGTGCAATAGTACACTTAACAGTGCTCAGTATTATACCTAATACAGAAATTCAAGTGTGCGAGCATTTTAGGGGGGGAAATGTATAGTTGTTTGCCTGGCACTGGCTAATTCTGGCCTTTATCTTTACGTATTCTTGGTAACAACTTACCAATTAGTTGTAGTTAAAAAAATAAAAGCAAAATCATTTTATCAAATAGCTAAGTCAGAGGCGGATAAACTATTCTAATGATAAAAACCGAGAGTTTACAAAGTGCCACGTACTGTCAGATCCCTCCTCCAACCACCGCCCCGCGCTCACCTTTCAGGAGGGGAAGCGCACAGTCTTGCAGTTCCATCAGGACGCCCTCCAGGACCCCCATCATGGGGGGGATGTCCAGCAGCACGAGGATCAGGGGCTGCCAAGTAGCAAGGACAGCACCTGTCAGTGTAGGCTACGTCGCCGAGTCACAGTTTTTGTTTACTGTGTATGTTTCTAACTGTGTGTACAACTCCAGTGGTGATTCACAGTAACTACTGTGAGTGACTACTGAGGGGGCCAGGCATCCAGCACAGCACCTCCCAGGGGAAGGAATGGCAGAAAACCAGCGATGGCATGCTGGCAGGCACAGGGCGAGAAACCAGCCACACCCAAATCGGAAGGTAGTCATGGGGGAAAACATCAAATCCAAGTAGTATGCCCCAGCTTGCTCTAGACGCCAATATCTGCCTTCAGCTCATAGAAAGCTAAGTAGAGTGTCTAGAATGAGGAATGGGCATAGGATATGTGAGCCAAGTGAATAAATAAACAAATAAATAAATAAAAAACGGGAGACCATCATGTCCATGCACAGCAATCACAGCTACTGAAATTGGGCAAGGTAGGTGGGTGCCTGCTTCCTATTAGAAAGCAGAATTGCCTGTTTGGGGCAATTTGGGGATTAAGACCTGTTTTAAGAAGTTAGCACTAATGCAGTAACTTTCTATCCCACCTTAACAGGCACTGCCTTTAATGAGGACCTCCCTCTGACACCCCTGTCTGAGGTACCAAGTTAACTGAACCAGTCAGTGGAATAGTTGTGATTTGCAATGCAGTTTCAAGGCCTTGTGGGGTGCACACAAAGGCTTTGCCAGCTTCTATTGAGAGCAATTTGCCTATTACATTTATTGAGATTAGCCATTCCTTCACCATTTTTGTAACTTGTTTGCAGTTCTCCCTCTAATAACAAAGGAATTACAGATAGTTGCTCCTACCTGGTCTTTACCAAAAATAGCGCCATTTCCAATGCTGTACAGCAGGGAGTATGCAATCTGACCCGCTGCTCCAGTCACCAGCACTCTGATTGGTTCAGACTGCAAAGAAAGAGAGCCATTAACATTTTAACACCAGGAGGAAAATGAATAAGCCCTTGCCTGAGTGGCTGCAGGCTTCTGGTGAGCCCGCATGTGCCCAGTAGAACTGAGCTCCACTGGGGTTTCGGGGGTTGATTTTGGGGGAAGTGGTTTGCCAGGCCTTTCTTGTGGTTTGTGTCAGGGTAGCTCTGAACCGCCAACTTTTCAGTTAGAAGCTGGGCACTTAACTGTGTCACCCACAGACTCCAACATCTTATTACAGATTACTCTTTTACCCAGAGATATTTGGGATTTCCCCCTAAGAAGACAACCACGTGTTAAGCTTCATGAACATTTTTAACGTCTCTTCAGCATGTGGCTCAGCAGAAAGCTTCCTCATTGCCTTGTGCCATGGAAGTAAGCACGCACAAATCAAGAGAACTTCTTTTGGATGATGCACTTTGGCTGCATATTTAGGTGGTGTTACTTAACTCAGGGAGCTAAAAATGCTATCCTGAATTTGCTTACATAATCTTGTCCACATTACGGGGGAATATTTTATCACTAAAATAGGATCAAGGAAGTTGCTAATGAACATTATGTGATGATAGTTTATTATAGAGCAAATCATGGAGGACATGCAAAACCCAAGCCTAAGGCAACTGAGCTGAATCTGACTCACAGTGACCCTGTAGAGGGTCTCTAAGGCTGTACATTTTTACAGGAGCTGATAGCCTCATTTTCTCCTGGGGAGTGACTGGTGGGTTTGAACTGCCAATCTTTTGGTAAGCAGTCTAATGCTTACCCAACCGCCAGGGCTTCTCTGGCAGCCAGCCACAGAAGTCTTATAAAGCATTTCTGTCACCCACCTTCTAAATAGAGTCCTTCACGCGTAGAACGAAGCCAACAGTGGGTTTCTATTTACATTGAAGTAGTTTTACCAAAGCAATTAGTCATGCTTCAATTTAACCATTTTAATTAATGTGATAGCTAATATTAATAGTAATATCTAAAAACAGGGTAGTTTTAAGGGCTAACAGCATAGAAAGCATGAGAAACCATAAGGTCCCTGTAGCACGTACTATTACTATCTCCAAAAGACCCTTATAGACTGAGGTTTACTACAAAGCCCTGGTGGTCTAGTGGTTACACATAGGGTTGATAACTGTCAGGTCAGCAGTTCAAAATGACCAGTCCCTCAGCAGGGGGAAGGCAGCGTTCTACTTCCCAGTTAGTTTCGGAAACCCACAGGACAGTTCTACTGTTCTTACAGGGTTGCTACGAGTTGGCATTCACTGGGTAGCATTGAGTTTGGTTTGAGTGTTTTGGTTTAGTCTCCATTAGACTGAAATTCCCTGGAAAGTACTATCTCTTTGCCTCAAATTTGGACTTGGACACACTGCTCAACAAATATTTGCTGCATGAGTGATGGTAAGGTGACAAGGAAAACAACAAAACAAAAACCAAACGTATGCTATTTGAATAAAAATACACAGGATAAAATGAATATTTATCTTGAAAGGTTTAACCTCTTAGAAAGTTCGGCAGAGAAATGGTTAGATACGAGGAGTGTCGTCAGTTTTAGCGACTAAAAAGATGTGCAAGTGTATCACAGTCCTGAGTGAAGGGGCTGTGGCCAACTGATGAACAGCTGCTAATTCCACCTCGCAGTTTTTGTGTACCTTTGGGTGAACTATTTTCACAGGCAGGTAATTCAATTTTATGAAGCGTGGTTTGAAGATAAAACAGAAAAGGAAGTGCTTCCTTTGTTTTGTTTTTTTTAATCTTTCTTTTGATTGCAGTTGCAAAACAGCAGGGTGCGAGAACCCCCCTGATTTTCACAATGTTACAGCGTGAACACCGGTTACTATTCTTTGTTCAGATCTCTGGGCAGTTTGCCAAGATCCAAAGCAGGAATGTCTTTGCTCTTGGCAGGGCACTAATGACCTTCCTACAGATGCAAGCTCTTTGCTTTGCGCATGTGCTAAAATCTCAGTGGTTAAAAGCCTAAATCCAAATTCTTGTCCTGTTATGCCACAGCAAGACTCAAGCCTTTTTACCATCCTATTTCTGTAACAGAGAAGACATGTAGTTATCATTTGGATTCCTTTATCCCATTCATTCTTGCCATGACTCCCAATGGACACCATCAAGGAATTCAAGCCTTAAAAAACCCCAACGCTTTGAATTGATTTTCAAAAGACAGCTCACTATTCTCAACCTCAGTGCTGCAGTCTATAGTCTCTCAAAGGGGAGGAGGGGTGACCCATCTGAGCAGCGAAGCAGGAGAAGGGCTGCTGTTCATGCGGAGTGTCCATGCTTTCTGTCATCGAGTGACCTTCCAGGGGCTGAGGCTGGCACTGACCGACAGTGCAGCAAATGCAACACAGGAATCAGGGACCCCAGGACACCTGTGACCTTGGGAAAGTCATCTGACCCCACCAAACCACATTTTAATGTTAGGGAAAAATAAATCTCCATATTCCCTTATAATTCTAGAATCCCCATATTCTGCAGACAAGGAATAAATGCTGATAACAGAGTTGAGTTTGTATTTGCAGTAAGAACTTCTTACTGAAAATAAAGTGGATTTTCAGAACGCTTTGATTTGGGGTCTGTGTGGCACAATATGATAAAATGGAGTGTGTGGAACCCTTGGGGCAACATTGAGCAATTCACATTCTCTTTCCAAATCAAAACCAAACCATTGCCATTGAGTGTGAGATTGTAAATCTTCACAGGAGCAAATAGCCTCATCTGGTGAGTTTGAACTGACAATTTGGGGATTAGTAGTCTAGTAATAGGGCCATAATGGTGCCTCCTTATTGTCTCTGGGCTTCAATAATTTCATGATTTGAAGTTTGAGATTCAAATCTTTTAAGATTTGAAGTGGAGACCTTTAAAGATCTCATTTGCTTCTAAAATAATAAAGCCTGAGGTTTTCTGGTAAGATCTTCTTTCTTGCTAAAATTAGGGGAGAACCCACTGAACCATTTATAATTATCTGACAAACACAAAGGAAACCTAAATTTAACACAGGGCCTCCCTGTAAAGGTGGAGGAAGTCAAACATTGCCTTGAAAGCATGCATTTTCAAGTTCTGGGAAATTTCCAATTCATTCCCATTTCCTTCCCCTCGCTCCATCCATTTCAGTATTATGAGACAATGAAAGAATGATAGCCCAAATAAATACAAACACTGCAACAATCTTCTCTCAGTCTGAAGTCAAAGGTCACCTTCAAGCTGTGTGCAGATTATGCCTACGTCAGAGTTTCCCCCCACCCCCCTTCTCCCTTTCAGGAGAGACAAGATAAGGAGAGCCAGATCTCACAAGGCAAGATGGTTACATTATATTACACTTCAAAGTTGTGCTCCTGGAATTCACGACATCAGTTAAGAATATCTGCACTAGATAGACAGCTCGTGATGTGGTCGCTCCAAAAATAAATAAAGATATAAAATCCCGGCATTGCAAAAAATTAACGAATAGGTTAAAATAACATCTTGCGAAATTAGATATGGCGGAAACACATCTCCAAACGCCGATCGTAATCTACAGCATCTGGTAAGCGCTACCTGTACAGGCTCGGGCCTTCTGCTTTCAAGTACTTTGTGGAGAAAAAAAAAAAACTAATATAAAACATGGTGGGCTTAAGGCAGACCTCCCCTGCCCCAAATATCAAACCTAACGTCCTGAGGAGGAGACCCGCAGGCTCTTATTTTCTCCCTGCCATGCATCAGAGCTGAAATCAAGCTTCTCCAGCTGCAGGGAGATCTCCAGAATCCTTCAAAGATTCCCCAAGATGGAAATGAATCCCTTTCCAATTACTAGGTCACTGCGACAGTCCCCAGAGAATGAACTGCAGAGTCCCAAGGCTCCGCTTTTCCAAGAGGGCCAAGGACAACGCCTTGCACAACTGCCTTCCCAAAGCACTTCAGTGCGAGAAATTCCAGAGAAGAACCCGTGCACGAAAGGTGGGCAAGAGTCAGAGGCTCACACTCACCATGATTGGGGACGGCGAGGGCATTTTTCCACCTGCACAACCAGCCTCAGAGAGCCAGGTCACCTCTACCACCGAAGCGACTGGAGGAGCGTGAGCGGAGTTAAGGAAGGAAGGTCTCGGCTCCTGACCGCGGCGCCTTCTGGGAACTGTAGTTTACGCGGCCGTGGTTCTGGCGCAATCTTCGAAGGACTTCCGTCCAATGTTAAACTACATTTCCCGAAATGAAGTCTTCTTCCGCCCTTCTTCCTGCGCTATTCATCTATTGCAAAATAGTCCCCGAAGGCGAGGACGCCTTCTGTGATTGGAGGACGATGATCAGCCGGCGGTTTGGGCTCGGGAGGAAAAGTCTTGCCTGAAGGCGCCCATCCGTAGGCGGAACGGGAGGGGCGTGTAATCGGAGGGAGGAGGGACGGACAACATCTGTTAGCAATATGACCCACTTGCGCGTAATTGAGACTTTTAGTCTCCGCCGAGGTTAACCCTAAGAAATAAAGAGAACTTCCGCTGCGTAAAGCCCACTCGACCCGGAAGCAAATACGAAAAATACAACCCTGAACCTGTATTCATTCTGTAGGGGCGGGGGAATTAATAAGCCAGGAAGCCTAGACGGCTTCACTGGTTGCTAGGCGACGAAGCTAGAGAGCGCGGACAGCCGGCAGCCAGGCACCTGAGGAATTCTGGCAGAAGCGCTTACTTCAAGGCCTAGGAGGACCAGAAAGCGCGCTGCGCCGTCCTGGATCCTGGGGAATCCTCCACCCTGGACATCATCCAATAACGACTTAAGGGGGGTGTGGAGCTGCCCCCTCTGAAGCGACCAGGGACTGTTCGTCATCCCCATTTCGGAGGTAGGCTCTAGGGCAAAGGGGTTTCTTTTAACCTTAGAGCTGGGTTTGGAGGTTTTTTTTAATAAACTGAAGCTCATCTGGCTGCCTGGGTGACAGCTACGGCGTAGGGTTGCAATGGTGATGCTTTGAGTGCGGTACCCTGACGGTCACGTTCCTTCACTGTAACTTGCAGCTTTTCCAAAGTTACATCAAACTTGTTTATCGAACGTCTGCTTTGTGGGATGTGAGCGCCTTGAATCTCATTTTTTTCCCTCATTTTTGTTTATTCTTTTTTGGAAATTGGATCCACTGTAGACCATCCTGATCTTTAAGTCATGCCAAACTTGAAATTGCCATGGTCTACGACTTTAGCTCATTAGGAGACACTGGGACAAGAGGCTCAGCTGCTACAACACTTGAGGAGATTTTCCTTTTGAATGTATACCTCCCAAGAGACTTGTGCACACACACTGAAAGGTATGATGCTAGTGCTGTGGGGTAAACATTGGGCCACTAACTAAAAGATCCGTGGTTCAAACTCACCAGCCACCCTGTGTGAGAAAGATGAGACTATTTGCTACCCCAGTCTCGGAAACCTTATATAGAGCTTCTGCGATCTATTAGATAACATCGGTAAGATTTTTTTCCCCATTATTACTGATCAATGAATACCAGGTGATATATCTCCCCACCCCTTCAATTACATCCAATTTTTCTATTGTGGGAAAAACAATGACTTGTTTTCCTGCTTGTTATGTCAATAGCATTTGTCATAACTGGTGACAGACTTTTTAAAAATTACTGTGGTAACATATGCAACACGGAGTTTTCTATTTTAAGCTATTTTAAGGGTACAATTCAGTGGCATTAATGACACTCAGCATATTATGCTACCATTGTTAACCACTTCCAAAATTTTCACTTCAGCCCAAACAAAATCTCAGCAGCCCTTCAGCAATTAATTCCCCTTCCCTCATCCCACCAGCCTATAGCAGAACCCAATGCTACTGAATGGGTTCCAACGCATAGCAACCCTATAGAAGGTTTTGAGACTAGAAATCGTTACCAGAGCAGCCAGCCTCATTTTTCCCATGCAGTGGCTGGTGGGTAACCACTGCCAAAAATTGTGATTAACAGTGCAACGCCTAACCCACAGCACCACCAGGGCCACTTCTCCATCAGTCTGTCAAAAAAGGACATATAGGAGGGAGATTCCAAAAGTCTGTGGAAAAAATGCCATTGTCTTTCAATTCCGTTGTTTCCACAAACTTTTTGAAGACTTCTATTGCATGGTCCCACTTAATGTGAAAGTCTAGATTAAGCATATTGTCTTTGAAACTCCCTCATGTTTGTCCTTTGGAGACAGGCGTATTTTACTCAGCATGATGTGTTCAAGGTTGTAATAGCATTTATCAAAAGGGCTGTATAATGTTCTGTTGCAGGTGTTTGTCACATGTTATTTATCCATTCATCCATGGATGGGTTTGGGTTACGTTCATCTTTGGCTCTTGTGAATGATGCTGCAGTGAACAAGGGTGTGCATGTATCTGTGGAAGTCTCTGCTTTCAAATATTTTGGGTATATATATCTAGACGTGGAATTGTCAGGTCGCATGTACTAGGCTTAAATTTTTGAGGAAATACTAAACCTGTTTCTCCTCAGGGCTGCACTAGTTTATATTCCCATCAGGAATGCACCAGATTCCAGTTGCTCCACATCTTCGCAAGGACTTGTGACTTTCGGTCTTCCTCCTATGGGTCTGAGGTGGTATTTTGCTGGCTGTTAACCTAAAGGTTGGCAGCTTGAACTCCCACATGATGCAATGGGAGAAAGGTCTGGAGATCTGCTCTCGTCACGAATTCTCTCAAGAGAATTGCATGGAGCAGTTGTACTCTGTAGCTGCTGTGAGTTAGAATAGATTGAATGGCAACAGGAGTAGGAAGGAGGAGTCTATTATGGTTGAATTGCTACCTTGCCACCAAACAAACCAAAAGGTTTGCATCCACCCAGAGGTTCTGCACCACAAAATCCTGATGATCTGCTTCCCCCAAATCAGCCATTGAAAACCAGTTCTTTTTTATCTTTTCTTTTCTTTCTTTTTTTCCAAGACTCTGAGCCCAGTTCTATTGTGACACACAGGGGCCGCTATGAATAACAACTATTTTAATACCTAAGGACCATGGCCACCACTTTTCTGTCAGTTTGTTGTACTGTGATGGCTTGTGTGTTGCTGTGGAACTGGAAGCTATACTACTGGCATCTCAAATATCAGCAGGGCCACGCAAGGTTTACAGGCTTTTGTGGAGCTTCCAGACTCAGGGCAGACTCTGAAGAAGGAATAGGCTGCCCACCTCTGAGCGATTAGCTCATGAAACCCTTATGAAGAGCAGGAAACATTGCGAGATACAGTGTGGGAAGACGGGCCCCTCGGGTTGGAAGACACTCAAAAGACAACTGGCGAAAAGCTGCCTCCCCCAAATAGAGTCAACCTTAATGGTGTGGGTGGAGTAAAGCTCTTGGACGTTCATTTGCTGATGAACACGACTCAAAATGAGGAGACTCAGTAGCAAATATCCGTGTATAACCAGATTGTGGACGGCATGAAATAGGGTCCCAGGAAAATGGAAAGTTGTCCCAAATGAAGTGGAATGCATACATATCCATATCCTAGGCGTTAATGGGCTGAAATGGACTCATATCGATCATTTTTGAATCAGATAACCTCATGGGGTACTATGTCAGGAATGACAAAGCCAAGAAGAAGAACGTCACGAATTCATCATCAAAAAGAACATTTCACAGTCTGTCTTGAAGTACAGTGCTGTTGATAGGGTAATGATAGCTATACTCCTACAAAGAAGATTAGTTAATACAGCTATTCAAACCTACACACTGACCCTAAAACTGGAGATATGAGATGTGTAGCGGTCTGTGATACTAATAGACAGGGTTCCCTCAGGCAAGACGAAGCCCACTTCTTGTCTTAATCATTGTCTTTTTATTCGGGGTGTGCGTCATCACCTCTCTAGAAGAACCCAATTAACCATATCACTGGGCCTACAGATGTTTATGGAAAAATAGAATTAAAAGGTAATGGACTTTTCCCACATATTTTTGAAGCCCCCTGTCTTTAAAAGAATGCTTATAGCATTGCAGTTTTAGATCTGGAGCCAGACCCCATCAGCAAACTCATGGCATCTGGAGTAGTGGAGAAAGCAGAATCCATGCCTGGGTGGCCCTGGGCAACATCTATGCCCTCTGTTCTGCTGGCAATCTCTGAGTAGATAGAAAAGCATGTGTCATGTGGTGATCCGGAGACAAGTTCAGACCCTACTGATCGCACACTCACTGCTATAGAGTTGATGCTGACTCTCAGTGACCCTATAGGACAGTGTAGAACTGCCCCTGTGAGTTTCTGAGACTGTAACTGCTAACCCCTCTTTCTCCTGAGAAGCGGCTGCTGGTTTCATACTGTTGACCTTGTGCATCACAGCCTCTACCTCACCAAGGCTGCCTTGACCCTACTGATAGTGGGAGTGAAAATGGAGCGGATCCCTGAGGTGTCTATATTCAATATGTACAGCAGGTCTATCTATACTCATATGTCCTTTTTATGAATTGTCATAATTTATGTTTTATTTGTATATGTGTGTATGACTTCTTTTAACAAGTCTGATAGGCTTTATAATATTTTCAGTTTATTACACAAACATGCCTTATGTAAATCAAATTTCAAGATAATTGCCATTTTTGAGGGGAGGAAAGAATGGGATGTTCTGAGGAGGAGCCCCAAGGGGGCTTTCATAAGTTGGTGTGTAGAGAAAATACAGATATTCTTTATACATATATGTACATATACATGCTTTACATTTTGGGCTTTTTTTAAAGCTAAGACTGTTTTAATTCATTTATTATTATTTTTATGATGTGTTCTCTATCCAGGTTAAGAAAGAACATTATTAGTCTCTTATTGAAGATTATATGTGTGTAGATACATGCAAGCATGCCTATGTGACCGTGTATGTCACATACACACATACATACACTCTCCAGACTTGAAAATATTGAGGAAAAATTGAATAAAAAGATAGTGGTAATGGATGTCTGTATGGATTTTGATAAGAGTTGTATGAGCCCCAATAAAATGATTAAAAAAAAGAACCTTACAAGATCAGGAAAAAAAAGTGATATTTTCCCCTGAACTTTGAGAAGCCCCTTTGTGTATTCACTTTTGTGTATGTGATATATTTAGTGATTTTAAAAATAATGTCAGGGGAAGAACAACAGAAACCATGGAGGAAGGGAGACAACGGTCAGTGTAAGATATGAAAATAATAATAATTTATAATCTATCAAGGGGCCATGAGGTTGGGGGAGAGCAGCTGATACCAAGGGCTCAATAGAAAGTAAATGTCTAGAAAAGAACGATGGCCACCTATGTACAAATATGCCTGACACAACTGATGTATGGATTGCAGTAAGAGTTGTAAGAGTCCCCAGTAAAATGATCTTTTAATTAAAAAAAGAAGCAATAAGAAAAAAAAGAATGTCACATGACTTATTTAATGCTAAAATATCAGTAAATGTTTCATCCTAGAGATTATGAAAATTTGTGTTACTGCAAATGGCTTTACACACACACAGACACACACACACACACATTTTCCCATATACCAAACTCACTGCCATTAAGCCCTGGTGGGATAATGAGTTACACATCGGGCTGCTAAACCCATGGTCAGCAGTTTGAAACCGCTAGCTGCTCTGTGGGAGAAAGATGAGGCTTTCTACTCCCATAAAGGTTTATAGTCTTGGAAACCCACAGGGACTGTCCTACTCTCTCCTGTAGGGTTGATATAATTTTCCTGAAAATGTGCCTAAGTATGCCTGTTGTTTAAAAAGAAATGTGCATGATAAATTTGAAATGGTTCACTTTATGGTTCATGAGAGGTGGAGAAGGGCAGTGAAGAGAGGCATGGTGCAGGGGCAGGGTGGGGGGAGTGGGAGATGAAGAAATGAAGGCGTAAAATGATAACACACATAATGGTAACATACAGTAGATAACATTCTGAAGTGAAGGCTACAGGCTAGAGGAGAAGCCTCACCAAACGTGTTCATCTACGTAATCTATCATATACTATAGCCAAATTATTGGCTGTTTTCTCAAATATGCCCTGCTTGTTTATATTTTTATATATGCTTTACCCTCAACTTGGAATCTCATCCCCGTGTCTGCCTGTTGAAATCTTGGCCATTCCACCTGGCTCTCTGCAAATGCTTCAGCTTTTATAAAGCCCTTTCCACACTTTCGGAATTTTAACCTTTGTGGAGGGGAAATTTCAACCACACGTAAAATAGTCAAAGTTTCTCAGTCTAACACCCATCATTAACACTTAGCTTGTTCCCCCTTTTTATTTATGTATTTTAAATATTAGACACTGTGCTTTAGGGGAACGCTTACACAGCAAATTGGGCCCTCATTTAACAACTTTTGCACAAGTTTTTCTGTGACGGTGTTGTCAGCCTTCCCATTCGTTCCACTCTGTTTGTTCTGTTTCCTTTGATCTCGCTCCCCTTCCTCGCCTTGCCTTCTCACATTTATTTTTGGATAACTGGTGACCGTTCAGTCTCATTTACTTAATTGTTTATCAGAGCACATGTGACATTGCTTGTTTCATAAGTCAATCTATTATTTTTCTGAAATATGACCCCACGAAGTAGCTTCTGTGCCGAGTTCAGTGGGTGGCTTAGAGCAATAGTTCCAGGGATTTCTCTAGTCTCTGTTGGCTCAGTAAGTCTGGCCTTTGTTCGGAACTGAATTTGTGTGTGTGTGTGTGTATGTGCGCGCGCGTGCGCGCGCACACGTGTATAGCTAAAGAATTATGTACAGATGCCAAGGAACTGAATTTTGTTCTACATCTTTCTCCACTTCTATCCAGGACCTTCTAGGGCAGCAGTTCTCAACCTATGGGTCACAACCCCTGTGGGGGTCGAACGACCCTTTCACAGGGGTCGCCCGATTCATAACAGTAGCAAAATTACGGTTAAGAAGTTAGTAGTGAAAATAATTTTATGGTTTGGGGGTCACCACAACATGAGGAACTATTAAAGGGCGCGGCATTAGGAAGGTTGAGAACCACTGGCTTAGAAGAAGCTGTGTGGTTCCTTGGGCTGTGATGTGTCCTGTGGACTCATTTCTTCTTTGAGTCTTTGGCTTTCTTCATTTGCTTTTGCACCGTGAGCAGTGACTCTCTTAGCTTTTAAATTTAGCTCCCAGCTTATCCCTCCTCCCTGCATTGAAAAAAAAAATACAGGCAAGTTGAAAGAATGGGATAGTAAATACCCTTCATAGCAGTTAGAGTTCACTCAGGAGACAGAACTCTACTGGCTATTTGTAAATTTAATGTGAAGAGTTTTATCGAGAGGAGGGAAAGGTGGGTAATAACTACTAAATGGGGCACAGGTGGCTCCTCATCTATAGAAGAACAGCTGTTACCTTCAACATGTTCAGTAATGGCACCATCCAGTTATGGCCTTGTGGCAAACAAGGCAGTTACTTGTTCCTGGTGGCTATTAGCCACACCTTCCCTGTACTGCTCCTGGTCCTTCCTGTTTCTCCAGGCGAATGGGCACCACCTGCCCTGCCTTGCAAGCTTTTAGAACCCCAAGCACTAGGAACCCCAGTAGGAGGTAGAAAAGAAGCACGAAACATGTGATTAGCTCAATAACATGTTTAATAACTGGAATGTCCCACCTCCATACCAAGGAACCAAATCTTAGGAAGTATTCAACTATCCATAACTGGTCTCTGCTGCTGCTGGTTTTTGCTTTTAGAAATCATTGTAACTATATCTGTCATTTAGTTTTTGCCAGTTCAGCTCTTTACAGATGTGCATCTTATTAAGAGTAGTTAGAATTGGCTGTGCAATCCAATCCTTAATAAATGTGATTTTTCCCCCATCACAATTAACCCCCCTCCTACGCCCTTTCCTATTTCCCCCCACCAAATAGACTTAACGCCCTTGAACTTTTAATTTTGTTCCATTGGTCTAAGCAACTGTTAAACTCCTAATACCAGGATGTTTTGATGAGTGTAGCTATGTAGTATATTTTAAAATTAGAAAGTGTGAGTCTTGCTTCTTTCTTCTTTTAACATTGCTTTAGCTGTTCTTGGCCTCTGAGCTTCTGTTGAACATATAGAGTAGCACTGAGATCTTAACAATATTAAATCTTCCAACCCATTTATTTAAGCCCCCTTCAATCTCTTCCAGCAGTGTTTTATGTTTCATTGTTTAAACCTCACAATTCTTGTTTGGTTTATTCCGAGGTATTTTATTCTTTAGATGCTATTGTAATTGATTTCCCTCTTTAATTCTGATGAGAAGGTTATTAAATTTGTTTGAAGTTACTGTTTATTAATTTCCCAAGTTTAAAACAATCTGTTCTATCTTGAAATTGGTGTGATGTCCTCTCCATTTGGAAGTTTGATAACTACACTATTTATTCCTTCCTTTTACTTCGTAATTGTCTTCACTTGCAAGTTGTTATCTCTGGTTTTCTATTTTTAGTCTGGATTTCTATTTGCTGTTTTTGTATGGTTTCTAAATTTTCATCTGTCTTCTTAGTTTGTTTTTGTAGTGTTTTCCAGAATCCTTTTAAAGTTTCATCTGAGGCCTTTTTTATCTTCTCTCAATCCATTGGAAGGACTTGATAGCCATTTTCTTGCTTACCACGTAGTTCTGATAGCCCAGGCAGGTGTTTTTTTTTGTTTGTTTTTTTTCAGAAAGGTGTTTTGCTGTGTATTTTGGTCACTTGTTTTTCTTTCTGTGTGTGAACAGGAATGGTCTGTTGTGTCTGAGACACTGTAGCACCGTCGTATTAACTGATGAATGTGTGCTGGTGGGCGCTTAGGCAGTCACCACCTGTGTCTTGTGAGCATGTGTGCATTTCTCTGGTCACTGCTCATGTAGCACAGTAGGGGGAGGATCTAGCTGGTCACTGCTGCCTATGATGGATCAGGTGGTAGCCTTTTCCCAGTGAGTGAGCTGCCTGAGATACAAGTATGGCTTGGCTGTGTGAGCATGGCTTTTGTCTCCTGTCAGGTCGGAGCCAAAAAGCAAAGCAAAACAAAACAAAAAACTTGCAAAAAGAAAACAATAAAGAGGAAGAAGAAGGAAAAAAAAAACACAACCCAGGGAAAGCAGGCAAACAACAGCAAGGAAAAAAATAAAAGAAAAAGGATAAAATGCTTTGCTTTCATATATTTTCAGTGTTTCAGCTAAAACCTAAAGACAGCTTACTTGCTCATTCAGTTTACAATTTTAGAAAAAATATTGCCTTCTAATCTAATTGGCAAAGATAGTTTTCAGTATCAAACCAATAGCAAACAAAATGGACTTGTTTTATGTCAGAAAAACTTTTAATTCTTTTTAAAATGCAGAGTAATTCATCAATACTCATTTTTTAAAATCATTTATTGGGGGCTTGTACAACACTTATCACAATCCATCCATCCATCCATCCATCGTGTCAAGCACATTTGTACATTTGTTGCCGTCATCATTTTCAAAACATTTGCTTTCTACTTGAGCCCTTGGCATCAGTTCCTTATTTTCCCCCTCTCTCCCCATTCCCCCTTCCCTCATGAACCCTTGATAATTTACAAGTCATTATTATTTTGTCATATCTTACACTGTCCGATGTTTCCCTTCACCCACTTTTCTGTTGTCCGTCCTCCAGAGAGGAGGTTATATGTAGATCCTTGTAATCCGTTCCCCCTTTCTACCCCACCTTCGCTCCACCCTCCTGGTATTGCCACTCTCACTACTGGTCCTGAGTGGTTCATCTGTCCTGGATTCCCTGTGTTTCCAGTTCCCATCTGTACCAGTGTACATCCTCCAGTTCAGCCGGATTTGTAAGGTAGAATTGGGATCATGATAGTGGAGGGGAGGAAGCATTCAAGAACTAGAGGAAAATTGTATGTTTCATCGTTGCTACACTGCACCCTGACTGGCTCGTCTCCTCCCCGAGACCCTTCAGTAAGGGGATGTCCAGTTGCCCACAAATGGCCTTTGGGTCCCCACTCTGCACTCCCCCTCATTCACAATGATGTGATTTTTGTTCCTTGATGCTTGATACCTGATCCTTTCGACACCTCGTGATCACACAGGCTAGTGTGCTTCTTCATAGTGGGCTTTGTTGCTCTTGAGCTAGATGGCTGATTGGTTACCTTCAAGCCTTTAAGAACCCAGACGCTATATCTTTCGATAACTGGGGACCATCACCTTTCTTCACGACATTTGCTTACGCACCAATTTGTCTTCAGCGATTGTATTGGGAAGGTGAGCATCACGGAATGTCAGTTTAATAGAACAAAGTGTTCTTGCATTGAGGGAGTACTTGAGTGGAGGCCCAATGTCCATCTGCTACCTTAGTACTAAACCTATAAATATATGCACATAGATTTATTTTCTCATCATCATAAAGAAATATATTTACATATGTCCATGCCTGTTTTAGACCTCTATAAACGCCCTTTACCTAGTTCTTTCCTTGATTTCCCTTTACTTTCCTCTTGTCCCACTATCATGCTCAGCCTTAATTTGGGTTTCAGCATTTCCTCTCAGTTACATTACCCTTGCTCAAGCCCTACCAGGCCTCTTACATCCTCCTTGCCACAGATTTTGGATCACTTATTGTTACCTTGTCCCTGAGTTTGTCATCAATACTCATTTTGAGGAATACTATCAAGCTGCTGAGAAATGAACTGTGAGATGTAGTTACAAACAGTAAGATCAAGATAAAAATGATGTGAGGATGAAGAGATCAATGAAGATGTGGGTGAAAAGCGTGGTGAAGAAACCAGATAGTGCCCTGGGGTCTTAAAGGCTTGTCTTTAAATAAGCAGCCATCTAAGTGAGGTATCAGCTAAGTCCACATGGAAGAAGCACACCAGCCTGTGTGATAAAAGGAGTATAAATAATAAAATCCGAATCTGAAGGAGGGAATGATATCAGAGTTTAAGGTATCGATATGAGAGCATAATGATATCTGAACATAAGCTTTGCAGAAGGCTATGGATGACCACGAACACCCAAGAAGTCATTTGCAGGGTTCCCGCAATGATTTAAGCCCTGGTGAAGCCCCTCTGACCATAGTTGAGGGATGTGAATAGCTGTGTTATCAGACAGAGAGCATTGTAAAGTTGATTATGACAGATGTAGTTAGGGTAATATGAAACACTTTCATAATTTGATCTTCCTTTCAACTCATTTTAAAGTTGTTTCAGTGTTTAATATTTTCTCCTTTCTTTTTGATTAAAGTTTTTCTCTGTTTATTTTGACGTTGTTGTCAGGCCTTGTTCTTGTTTGTGTCTTGTAAGATTTTCTGTATATATAATCTAGGGTGAGTAAATCTATAGAGACAGTAACTGGGTTGATAATTGTCTAGGAGCAAAGCAGGGGAGGTTGGGTAGAAATGGAGAACTGACAACAATGAATATGAGAAGATGTTCTGAAATCGATTATAGTGATGATTGTACAGATCTTCTTAATATGATTGAATGAGTAAATTGGATGATACGAGAAGTGGATACCAATAAAACTATTACAAAGTAGTACACAAAATTAGCACTTGGGGGAGGAGTGGGGGAAATGAGCTGATATCAAGGGCTCAAGTAGAAAGAAAATGTTTTGAAAATGATGATGGCAACCTGTACAAATGTGCTTGACACAATGGGTGGTGTATGTATGTATAGTGATAAGAGTTGTACGAGCTCCCAATAAAATGATTTAAAAAAAACCCAGCACCTTGGGTTTTAAAAAATAATAACACACCAGTTTTAAAACAACATAAAAATAATGATAATACTGTTTCTGTTAAACTCATAATAAAGTGATATAAAATGGGCCTAAAATGAAAAGAGGAATATATGATAGAAAGGAAGACATTCCTTCTGTTGATGAGTATACAGATGAACATCAAAGGCAACGATACTGAGCTTTTGAAAGTTAAGACTCATGTATTTAAAAACCAAAACCAAAACCCATTGCCATCATATGCCAACTCATAGCAACCACATAGGACAGAGTAGAATAGCCCCTTTGGGTATCTGAGACTTCTAAATCTTTATGGGAGCAGACAGTTTGCCTCATCTTTCTCCCAGAGAGCAGCTGATGGGTTTGAACTACTGACCTTGTGGTTAGTAGTTCAGTGGGAAATTTGATATGTCATCAGGGCTCCTTCGAGAATCATGAATATGAAAGAGAAATACATTGTTTTGTTAGACTTTGTAGACTTCACAGTAAAACTTTTCTGGTGATATTAGTGTTTATGGAGGAAAGTATGAATTTCTAAGAGCGAATTGGGCCAATAGCTAGCCTAATAAAAAATACTAATATTTTTTTTATTAATAGAAAATAGAAGACATTTTAGAAGATCAAGATTAAGTATATTATGGAATAAATATTTCATTACGTGATTGGCTATAAACAGTGTGGCTTGCATTAATTTTTCCCCTTATTTTTATTGGGGGCCCTTACACCTCTTATCACAATCCATACATTCGTCCAGTGTGTCAAGCACATTTTCACATATGCCGCCATCATCATTTTCAAAGCATTCTCTTCCCACTTGAGCCCTTATATCAGCTCCCCATTTCTTCCCCCTCTCTCCCCTGCCTGCCCTCCCTCACGAACCCTTGATAAGTTATAGATTATTATTTTCATATCTTACATCGTCCCCCATCGCCCCTCACCCAGTTTTCCATGATTCATCCTCCTGGGAGTGGGTTCTAGATTGATCCTTGTGATGGATTCTCCCTTTCTCCCCCCACCCTCCCCTAGTCCTCCTGGTATGTCTACTCTCCTTGTTGGCCCTAAGGGGTTTATTGATCCTGGATTCCCTGTGTTGTGGGCTCTTATCTGTAGCAGTGTGCATGTTCTGGTCTAATCAGATTTGTAAGGCAGAATTGAGGTCATGATAGGAGGGGGAAGAAAGTCCCAAAGAACTAGAGGAAAGTTGTGTGTTTCATTGGTGCTATACTGCACCCTGAGTGGCTCATCTCTTCCCTGTGACCCCTCTGTGAGGGGATATCTAATTGTCTACAGATACGCCCCTCCCTCCCCCCATTCACATTGGGTATGATTTTGTTCTGGGTCTTAGATGCCTGATACCTGATCCCATCAACACCTCATGAGTACACAGGCTGGTGTGCTTCTTCCATGTGGGCTTTGTTGCTTCTCAGCTAGATAGTTGCTTGTTTATCTTCAAGCCTTTTAAGACCCCAGACGCTATATCTTTTGATGCCCAGGCACCATCAGCTTTCTTCATCACATTTGCTTATGCACCCATTTTGTCTTCAGCAATCCAGTCGAGAAGGTGAGCATCAAAGAATGCCGAATTGTTAGAACAAAGCGTTCTTGTGTTGAGGGAGTAATCTAGTCCAGGCCCAATCGCATCAATTTCTTACTGAAGATTGGCCATAGCACCCGGCATGCTGGTTCCCCTCCCTTTCCTGCCACTCTCTTGGGGAGAAACCAGTTTGTTGTCCTTTTCTCTTAAAGAGGACAAAACTGAAAACTGAAAAGCTAAACTCACCGACACGGAGTCAATTCTTACAACAACTGTACAGGACAGTTAGAGCTGCTCTTTGCATTTCCTGCAGGAGCAGACTGCCTCCTCTTTCTCCCGTGGAGCCACCGGCTGGTGGGTTCCAACTGCTGGCTTTGTGGATTAGCAGCCCAACTGGTAACCCAGTACATCACCGGGATTGAGAGAGTGAAGACCAAACCACTCACTGCCCGAGAAGTGACCCGATAGGAGAGGGTAGAACTACCCCTGGGAGTGTCCTTGACTGTAACTCTCTCTTTCTTTTAGAATAAACACCTTTAATACATGTGCCAGGATGGGAAGATTTATTTGCTTTTTTGAGCTTTGATTTTCCTCTGGTAGATCTCCAGCTCCTTCCCCTCTAGCCACACTGGCCTGGCCTCACAGGGATACCCCAAGAAGCTTGCCCCGCTGGAACTGTACCTCTGGAAGACTGCTGGTTTTCACGTTCTTTTTCCTTTCATCATATTTCTTCTGAATTTTCATTGATCACTTTTTATTTAATAACCCCTGCTCTTCAGGAGTCAGTTTAGCCCCCTTTTTTCCAGCCCAGGGGCAGTGCACGGTGACAGGACGGTGTGCTGTCAATGAGCACGATGCAGTTCTTCACCAGGGTCTCGGTCCGACCAGCTCATGGTTGGAAGCGTTGTAGACAGCATCGAGGATTCTTCTTTTGCGGGTACCACACTCGGAGCCCCAGGGGCGGTTCCCCACATCCAGCCTCAGGGCCTGGTACTTGTCGCCTCCTCTCACACGAGCTGTGTGCATGCGGTGGGGGCCAATCTTAGTGTTGGCAGCAGGGCGTTCAGCATTTACTTCCACATCTTGTGGGAAGGCGTTCACTTGCCACCCCCTCACCTGCCCTGTGTCTTGCGGAGCTTGTGCCAGTTGTCCAGAGAGATGCCCATCTCCACTGGCTGGAAAGAGAACCCACAAAGCCTCACGGTCCAGTTTTTGTCGCCTGTTATTCTTTAACGGAGTAGAAAGCCCCATATTTCTCCCGAGGAGCAGCTGGTGGTTTCAAACTGCTGACCTTGCTGGCTGGGTTTGCCACCAGGGCCCCGGAGAGTAGGGGTTCATTATTTCTCAAAGGCTCTGTTCTCCGAGTTTTACTTTCTACCCTGAGCACTTACTAACAATGTCTCCCACAATCCTCCTGAGTTTTCCAAGCAGCTGCTAAATGAGTAAGAGGTTTTCCCGTGTAACTGTTTTCAAAAATTTCATGATTTCTCCCCTCAATTTAAAAGCAAATTATAGAGGGAGAGTTTTCATAGCCAGCGTCCTCACTGTATTTGTACAAGACACTTCTTCTGTACTTCAGGAACACCACAAGCACTACATATATGTCAAGCGCACACACAATCAGACACCTGTCTGGTAGTTCATGCGCCTTGTTCTCTTTAGAGTTAATTGCTCTTGTAAATCAGATTACGGAACACATTAGCAATAATTAGCTTATACATCGTCATTCACAGGTAATATAATACATTGCAAGAAAGGATTGTTGGTCAGGTAGGTGTATCAGTACATTTTAAACCATACAAATAATAAGGTTTTCCTCTCTTCTTAGCCTCCTTGGAGAACTTTCCCTGGTAATAACTAATGTCAGGTATCACAATGTGTTATTACAATTTCATTGTGAGTTGGACACTCCAGGTGGTTTCTGAATTCATTGTTAACATTTGTTTTTGTCAAGGCAACAAACAATGGAGCATTAAACTGTCATGCTTGCTTTGGAGATGTACTTAAAATGTTTTTGTCAGCTCAGCATTATTCAGGTAATGTTTAATTCAGATTGCAGAAAATATCTGAAATACCAGCATAACAACATCCAACTGAGAACATTAAAGGAGCATTAAATTTCAAATCCCTGAAATAGAATGTTGGCTTCTGACACCCTAGGAATTTTGGAGCTCCAAAAATCTTAAAACATGTCTACTGTATAATATTATTTAACCTCATGTTAAATTTATCTCTAGCTTATATAAAATTGGTATGCATCTAGTAAAACATCATTCACTCTGATGTTTTCTTTGGTGAAGCACAGTTAAACTTTAAAGCTCTTTTATGTAACATTTTTGTTAGAATCTGATTCTTTTTTGAAAAAGCAAAGTAACATTTAGAAAGCAATCTAGCAATGCCTTTGCAATTAGTTTAAGTGACTGAGTGGTTAGAAATAAATGCATTACTCTAACACCCATGTAGTTAATGTAAGCCATGTTAGATAATATAGTGTGATTAAAAGTAGGACAATTTAAAAAATAAGATTACAATATATGAAATGAATCAGAGGACAAATTTTTATAAACATTTTCAAGTTAAAGATTGTTCAGGGTCAGCAAAAAAGAGGAAGACCCTCACGGAGTTGGATGGACACAGTGGCTGCCCCCGGGGCTCAAACATTAACATTGACTATGAGGGTGGAGCCGGGCCCAGCAGTGCTGCATGCTGTTTCACCTGTGAGTCAACCAACCTGGACTCACCTAACAACAAGAACACACAGTTAGTTAACTACGCAAATGAAAAAGGTTAGGCTTTTAAAAAAAATCATTTTATTGGGGGCTCATACAACTCTTATCAAAATCCATACATGCATCCATTGTGTCAAGCTCACTTGTACATCTGTTGCCATCATCATTCTCAAAACATTTGCTTTTTAGTTAACCCCTTGGTATCAGCTCATCATTTTTTCCCTCCCTCCCTGCTTCCCCCTCTCTCATGAACCCCTGATAATTTATAAATTAGTATTTTGTCATATCTTACACTGTCTGACGTCTCCCTTCACCCACTTTTCTGTTGTCCATCCCCCAGGAAGGAGGTTATATGTAGATCTTTATAATGACATCTCCCTTTACCCACTTTTCTGTTGTCCATCCCCCAGGAAGAGGGTTATATGTAGATCTTTATAATTGGTTCCCCTTTCTACCCCACCCTCCCTCCCCCCTCCTGGTACCGTTAGGCTTTTAAAAAATACAATAATAATATTGGGTATCCTAGAAATTATTTTGATGGTTTAGATGGCAGGCCGAACATTTTGAAGGTATTGTGAAATAAGTTCCAAAATGAACATTCAGTATTTAAAATGTGATTACTATATTCACTTCAGCTTGGGTCTTAAAGCGAGTAATACCAATCAAAGTTTAGTTATGGCCAAAACAAAATAGTGCTTGTAATTTAATTTGATTACAGTCAGAGCGAGAGCTACTTTATGACTATTTCTTATTATTTTTGTACATCTACCATTATTCATATCCCAAAGATTCAATAATAGAATATTTCATTACAATTTTTAAGAACAGTGAAGTTCAGTATTTCTGACTGGATGAAAGTTGTCAAGTTGCCTTTATTTGTCTAGATGTGGAATTGGATAGAGTTTGTTGCTTGGACCTCCCATTCCAACTTAAATTGGATAAAACCTTAGTTCTTTGGATTCTTTGTGATAATGCATGTTTCCAAGAACATAAACTTTGTAACTAACATTTTTTTTAATATACTATCTACACTGTACTTTGGGCAAGTTCTTTTAAGCCTTAGTTTATCAGTAAAATGGGGGTAATAATCTTGGGTGCCCATAAAATCTGGAAATGTGAGTATGTAGAAATATAGTTTATTGATGTTAAATACACAGTTAATGTTCAATGATGTTACATAATTTGTCCAAATTTTTGTTTTTCATTAACATTAAATAGTCCAGTGCTCTAAACTATATTCCAGACATTGAACAAAGTGGGTTTTTCCCCCCACTTAGTTTTATTGGCATAAAATTCACATATTATACAATTCAGGAGTTCAGTCACATCAAGAAGAGTTGTACAATCATCACCACAGTCAGTTTTAGAACATTTTCTTCATTCTTGTACTCATTATTACAGTTCCCCGTTTCCCTCCAGCATCCCCTGTCAAACCTCCAATGAACCATTAATTCAGGTATTGTTTATAGGTTTACCTATCCTGGATCTCTTAAACAGAAACACATTAAAAACAAAACCAAACCACAATAACATAGTAAAACAGATAAAATCCTCTATTGAAAAGAAAGCAGAAAATGTTAAAAACTACAACAAATTAAAAGGGATCATAAGGGAGATCACATGATAGGGTGCTAAAATTTAACCTAACTGCATCTTCAACAGTGAATCTAATTTAATACTTATAATGACTCATGAAATACTAATGTCAGGATTTTTCAGTTACAAGTAAGATAATACTAGTTGGGTAAGTGATACGGAGCTTTCACTTACATTATGCAGAAGCCCAGAAGTAAAGTGGTGCTGGTGACTGAACTATTGAGGAAAAATCTACAACAATAGGAGACTTTGAAAAGATGCCTGAGGCAATTAAGATCCCCTTCTTGATTACAAACTGTCTTCAGCTTTTTTCCTAATCTGATACCTAGCAAAGAAGAGGGCCACTTCCTTATTGTCCTTTTTGTTGCTAGGAAGGAAACCCATTTAAGAAGTCTTCACAAATCTCTCCAGCTTTTCCATTGCCTAGTAATCCTGATGGTTGGCAGGGTGGTGGTGGTTGGGAGAGACATTATTTCCTCAGTGTTTCGTGTTCCTTCAGCATATTTCTAGGAAAGGAGTCAGCCAAGGTCAACAAATACTATAGTCTCTATAGAGCAGTGATACATTGTATTTAAGATGACAGTTTATTCAACAAATTAGATTCCCATCGAACAATCTCCACATAGATTATTCAGTGATATTGATCACACTTTCCATAATGTGACCTTGTTCTCATCTGGTTCCTTGTGGTCCTGTCGTTTCCAGCACTCTGGTTTCCTTGCCCCTTATCTTTTCATCTGTGCTCGAGAGGAAACTTTGCCCATGGTTCATGTAGACTTTTTCTGTCTGTATGAGTAGAGACCAAAAGGGGTGTTTCAGATGGCCACTCAGGCTCCAGATACCACTCAACCAAACTAGGAAGTAGAACATAACTTTAAGAACCATATAATCCTAGTTGGCCAAGATGCCCCAGGAAACTACTCCTGTATGATGTCTGGTTATACTTGAGAAGTGTCTGTAACTGTGCCTCCTGTGTCATTAAATATATGAATATATGTGCATATAGTCACATAGATGCATATACGTGTACATAACACACAAAGGGATCCTGGTGGTGCAATGGATTAAGCATTGGGCTACTAACTGCAAAGTCAGCAGTTCAAACCCACCAGTCACTCTGTGGAAGAAAGTGAAGCAATCTGTTTCCATAAATATTTAGTCTTAGCAGTCCTAGAATTTTGCAAAACTAAGGACTTCTTCATAGTGACACAAAGGATAACTATGCCCATGGACTTCTACAGATGGAAGATACAGAAATCATGTTGATTACATCTGTGGGAAGAGACAATGGAGAAGCTTAATGCAGGCAGCCAAACTGAGGTCAGGGGCTGACTATGAAACTGACTATCCATTGATCATATGTAAGTTCAGGTTGTAGCAAAAGAAAATTAAAAGAAGTCTGTGTAAGGGTTTTTGGGGTGCGAAACGGAATTAAAGATTCAATTGGTAAAGTTTTAGAAGCAGGCTTTATTGAGAAGCTTGCAGGTGGGTTCAGCAACTCAGGTATTGAGCTAGTGAAACCGCGAGAGGGGAATTCTGGCTGTGTTTTTTATATCCCTTGGTGGCAGGCACAGCTGCACACAAGGGCTTCACAGGGAAGCGTTCATTAATCTTATCTATAGGTCCTGGATGGGTGGAATAAACACATCTTCAAGGAATGCAGGGAAGTGGTCGTTAAGTGGTCGTTAATCTTATCTATAGGTACGGGGCTGGTGGAGTAAACATATCTTCAAAGAACATTCTTTCTTGGGGATGTCTGGCTCTCAGAACTGGTGATTTTCAGCGAGGGGAGGGGAGGCCGATGTGAGGGAGGCCCATGAGAGGTGAGTTCCGAGGACCACAAAGGTACCGGATTCAAAATGGTGTCCCTTGTGCCAAGACCAGGCAGTCTGCAAGGGGAATCCAGCCCCTAACACATCATCATGGGTCTGGTAGGTGCAATTGTACAGAGATAATAAGTAAAGATTATAGCAAAGTCATAGCATGTTAGATTGAAGAGAGATTGGAATAATGGAGTCAGACACAGTGCTCACCTCAATGTTCACGTCAGCCTCACTTGGTGGTCCACAAGGAGAGAGAGAGATTTAATGCTAGCCAAGGCTTTTATATTCTCTGGGGACATGCAAGTACCCTAATTACAGGTGAAGACATAGGTCACAGGAAAGGGTTGTGCTATAGGTATTACAGTAATGGGAGAGGGGTGATCTAGGGGTATCCACGCAAAAGGAAGAGGAGGGATTGGGGGTACACATGTGGCAAGATGGGCGGATCCTAGATTCAGGATGGCAGCCTAACTTTGGATGTCACTGACCCAGTTTGACCTGTTCCCTGGCACCATTAACAGTAGGGTGTGAACTCCACGTACAGGAACCAAATCCATGACTGCAAGCCTTTAGGGAGAAGTAGCCCATTGTTCTCAACAGCAGGGAGTGGGGCCTACTGTAGTCTGGCAACTGACTGCCTTCAGGGAGGATGTCTCTAAGCATTTGACCTCCCTCTATATGCTAGCAAAAAGCCTCTAATGTTTGGCATGTCTTTGGGGGATACAAAGCTGGGGAAAAGTCTCTTTATAATCCCACAGAAGTCCACAGAGCAAAAATATAACCTTGAGCTTATCTCACCTGAATTTTGAAAATATCTCCAGAACAGATTTGACCCACTGAAAACTAATCATAGACAATATGATGAGCTATGGGATGACATCAAGAACATCAGACAGGAAGGAAGCAAAAGGTCATTAAACACAGGAAAGAAAGAAAAAATTAAAAGTGAATGTCAGAAGGGACTCTGGCTCTTAATCTTAGAGTACCTAAGGCAAATGGAAGAAATGATGAACCGAAATGGATTGAACAGAAAATTTGAAAGAGCAGCTCAGGAAGACAAAGTAAAGTGTGATAATGAAATAGCAAAGCCTGTAGTTAGAAAACCAAAAAAAAAAAAAAGAACACACTCAGCATATTTTTAAGCATAAAAGAATGGAAGAAAAAATTGAAGCACTCACTTGTGCTAAGAAATTTGGAAGATAGTTAACTTTTTACAACAACATAAACAGCAAACATACTTATGGAGCAGTGAACTAGAGGACTCTCGACAAGGTAAATTGGCATAGTGGCTGCGACCGTGGGCTCGAACATAATGGTGTAAGAATGGTGCATGACCGAGCAGTGTAAGAATGGTGCAAGTTTTTTTTTAACTTGTTTTATTAGGGGCTCATACAACTCTTATCACAATCCTGTTGGGCATAGGACTGCCTGAAAGGCACCTGACAACAACAAATACCTCATTTGGAAATAGGTTTTTCTTTTGTTAATGAGGTGATACCAGAGTTGGGTGGGTCCTAACCCTTATCGCTTCTGAGTTGTAAAGAGAACAGAATAGACACAGAATCGTACAGCAGAGAGAAACCACATGAAGATAGACACCAGGACGATTCCTAAGCCCAGGATTGCTGGAAGCTACTGGAAGCTAAATAGAGAAAGAAGGTACCCCTAGAGCAGGGGTTCTGCACCTGTGGGTAGCAAAATTACAGTTATGAAGTAGCAACGAAAATAATTTTATGATTGGGGGGTCACCACAGCACGAGGAACTCGCAGCATTAGGAAGGTTGAGAACCACAGTCCTATCACCACACCCTGAGTTCAGATTCGGAGGGTTACTGTGAAACTCAGCTTGATGACACCAGGTTTCATTGTTAAACTCTGAGAAAGCAAATTTCTGTCTTTAAAGCAATCCAGTTGGGGCATATTTTGTTATGGTAGCACTAGTTAACTACTATAATAGCATACTACCTTCAAGTACTATTCCATTTCACATATAGTGTGAAATCCTTTTAATAATTGTTTCTTCCTCTTGATCTTTGTGTTAATATTGTGATAAGTTTTGCTGTATAATTCTCCTACTACGTTGTTACCATGATTTTTCAAGGCACATTACTATTTCTTTTCATGGAGTATCTTGTAGCTATCTTTTCTCACAGTAGTGTTGGCACAGAGTGGTGTCCCTTCAGTGGTTACTATGGATATAGTTTGCAATAGGCAGCTACATCTTACTTCTTCATCCTGGCAGAGCTAAGCACTACTCTTTGTATATGAGGCATAAACTTAAGTGATTTACTTTCTGAATAGTTTTCAGAATACTCATGCTGTGATATTTATTTAAATGTATTTTGAATAATGATAATGCTGAACTTTGGCATAAAGCCAAGACAAAGGTTTGCAATCATTTAATACCTGTCATTTCACTAAAATTAGCACAAATCTATAACTGTTCATCAAACCTACACTAAAATTTGGGCCTAATTAGTGGGTATAATATAATCCAGTATATCTCTCTATTTTTCTGTTGTTACAGCAGCAGCACTTAGTGTCTTTTTTAAGGAGCTACATAGCGCTTCTGTGTATATCAGCATAGACCCTAAAGCAGTGTTTCTCCAAGTGCTCGATACCTCCCCCTAGTGGGGTGCTGGAATGATGCAGGGAGGGGGCTGTGAAAGCATATAACCTGATCTTTGTTCTGGATTATGGGATACTGTATATAGTACAATAGTTTTTCATTGCCTGGGGAGGGACATTAGGCCAAATATGTTTGGGAACTTGTGCTGCACTGATGGTTACATGTGCAGTTTTGCCCTTGAAAATATCCTGTGTTGACTATCGGATGTTCGTGTGTTCTTACTATTTAATATGACTGATGAGATATTAATAACTAATTCTTTAAAGTACAATATTTAGGTTGATTCCGTGTATAATTTAAAAATTTAAATACATTAACATTTCACAACATAGTCTATGATTGGGATTAGGGCTGTTTGTGTTTGCTGTTCAAATACTCAATATAATATTTGCTGGTTGGATAAAAATCCATTTTTCATATCAAGTATATTTGTTTAAAATTTTAGAGGGTATGTGCTGGGGAGTTTGGGAAATTTGTATTAAATGCAAAATTGTTTGATTATTTTCAGATATTAAAAATGTTAAGCATTTTGGGAAGAATCTCACAGACTCATCTGACTACTAGATTTTGTTGGTTTCCATCCTTTAATTATGTTTCTTTTTCCTGTCATAACTAAAGCAGTTGATCACACGTCATCTCCTCCATGGTGCTTGAAATGGGATAAAGGCAGGGAAAAGTGAACTGATATGCTTTCTTAGCTCTTCTCAAGAGGACATAAAACGATTCCATTTCCTTTGAGTAGACGCACCCAAATGATAAACTTATTTCACAAGAGGAAACATCTTTACTTTAAAGTACAGTGCTTTCCTTATACATTGTGTGAATTGTTAAGTGTGTTGACATTTAAAAAGCTGTCTGACTGAAGCAACTATGTACAACAAGCCCAGGCCAGCCAGAACCACTCTGGGGAGGGATATAGATTTACTGAGGTTGAAACTAGTAGAAGATTACTCTAGAGACATGAAGTCTGGGTTTTGGCTTCAGGAAATATCACTTTTGAAATTACTCTCTAGGTAGGATTAAATATAAAAATTTAAAATATTCATCTCACATGAATTAAGTTATCCTTCTGAATAGAACGTATGGGCAAACCATCTTTAAAAAGCACTATTTGAAGTTATTTTAAGAGTTTCTGAAACATAATTGCAGAGCTGCCATGTAGTCAAGGTTTAAAAAGAACATGGTCTCCCCTGGGTTCAAAAATTGAATTTTATCATAATATGTTGCCTGTGATAAAGCTAGTAACTGATGATGGTGAACCAGTGTCTAGTTGAAAATAATAAAGTCACTGTCGTATTTAAAAATAAAAATAAATTATTGGTGTTAAAATATAAATTACACTCCTCAGCGTAATGTGTGACTAGGTGAGGAGTCTGGGGTTCATAGTTGTTTCTGGATTTGTTCTGGATGATGGAAATGATCACCTTAATGTTAGGACCGTTGTAATTTTTTACACACCCTTGATGCTGCTGTCCAGCCAGCCCCCAACGCACGGTGACCCCACCACACACTGTGGTGAGCCATAGGGTTTTCCCTGGCTGATTTTCAGAAGATCACAAGGCTCTTCCTTCCCACTGAAACCTTGTCAGCATCATAGCAACAGACAGGCTACCCATCACAGACCGGTACAGGCTGCGCCCGAGGAGCTTTGGTGGGAATTGAACTCGGGTCTCCCGTGTGGAAGGTGAGAATGCTATTACTGAACCACTACAAACTGTTTCTACTCAGACTCAACCAAACACACTGTCATCCAGTCTGTTCCGACTCACAGTAACCCTGTAGGCATCCTAAACTTGTCTACACGATGCAACCTATGGTTGAGAGCAGCGATATATGAAATGTAGAGAAATAACCATTATATCGATGTCTTAAGTCTGCTTAGTTATGCAACTGTCTCTCTTGTCAGTCTTCTTTTGCTATATTTTTGAAGGTTGTGTTAAAGAACGAAGACTTGGAATGGATGCGATGGCAGTGAGGTGTTTTTGTTTTTTCACGATGTAACAGGAGACTGTCTGCCCCTGTAACCTCAAGAACCCTAGACAGATAGGGTCACTATGAGTCAGAATCAATACCATGGCCGTGGGCTTTAGTTTGGGATGGCACAACAGTTAAGCATTCAATTGATAGCCGAGAGGTTGAAGGTTCAAACCCATCTAGTGGTTCCACAGGAGGAAGATGTGGATATCTGCTAAAAGGAAAAAAAAACAAAAAACCCAAACCTGTCTCGGAAGAAGTACAGCCAGGATGCGCCTTAGAAGTGAGGATGAAGAGACTTCATCTCGTGTACTCTGAACATGTTGTCAGGAGAGACCCATCCTTAGAAAAGGGCATCATGCTTGGTGAAACAGAAGGGCAGTGTGAGAGAGGAAGACTCTCAATGAGATGCCTTGACACGATGACTACAACACACAACAATTGTGAGTGTCCTGCAGGACGGGCCTGTTTCCCTCTGCTGTCTGCAGTGTCACTATGAGGTGGCACCTACTCCGTGGCACCTGAAAGCAACAATAGGAAATGCTTTTCAAAAACCAGGCACAGCTTTCTGTTAGAAGCAATTCGTCATTGCTTCATTGTTTTTAAAAAGTGAGAGCTTTGTCTATCAGATTTTAAGTTGGGCATAAGTTTAACTCCAAAACAATTAGAAACACTGAACCCAGAAAGATACAAGAAGATAAGAATGACATATGAGGGAGCTTCAAGAAGTTCTTGAAAGAAAATTCCATTGTCTCGTAATTCCATTTTTCCACAAACTTTTTTGAAGACCCCTAATATTTTTTTATAAAACCTTTATGTTGTATGATTTTTCTCTGTTGCCAATAATTTATACTGTCCATTTAAAAATTCATAATACTGAATTAGAAATATTGTACCAAATAGACTAGAAACAGTGCCCCAAGTTGTACAATGGCATTTTAATATTTGGGTTCCCCTAAAGCCACATGGCCTGCTTATTTGGTGGAATATAAAGTATGATAGACCCCGGGGCTCTCAGATTCCTAAAAGGAGTTCTTCAGGCTGAAGGAAATGTAGCAGATGCAAACTTGAATCTTTAGGATGGAATGGAGCTCGCTGAAATGGTAAATATGTGGGTACATAGTTTTACTTCTCTCAATTTTAAAAAAATACATATGATGGCTTAAGGTAAAAATTCTAATATTGCCTTGCTCTGTTTATGGCATATGTAAATTTCCAATACATATAACTCACTGCTGTGCAGTCAATGATGACTTGTCGCGACCCCCCTATGGGTTTCCGAGACTATAACTGTTTATGGGAGTAGAGAGCCCAGTCTTTCTCCTATGGAGCTGTTGGTGGTTTTGAACTGCTGACCATGCAGATTGCAGCCGAATGCGTAACCACACCACCACCAGGGCTCCTTGTAATATATATAGTGATTATAATATCAAGTTTGAGGGACGATTACAGGATTCCTGCATTTTACATAAAGTGGAATAGTATGTATTCTTAGGAGACTGAAAAGTGAAGGGATGTGTGTTATTATTCCTAGAACGATCCTTAGAAAAATAGCTGAGAGGTATTTAAAATATGAAATCAGCTGCTTTTGATATGCTGACCATACAGCTGAGTCCATATTTCAAAGAAGAGTTACTGTGATTGATTGAAAGGATCAGCTATTCAAGCAGAAGATAACTTTTAAATGGTAGAATAAATAATACTAGCAGCCTATAAAGGTACTGAAATCATTCAGAAACTTCCTAGTAAGTAATAATTAAATAGCTAACAGTTATTGAGTTTTTATTATGTGTCAAGCAATGTGTTAAACTCTTTACCTATATTGTCACATTTATTTTTACAACCACTTATAGGGCAGTGTCTATTATTATTTTCATTTTACCGAGAGGGAAGGAGATAGAGAGATGTTAAATTTAAGATTAAGTTCCACAGCTAGCTGCTAATCACCCAGGCCAGCAGTTCCAAATCCCCAGCAGCTCCTCCGGAGAAAGATGAGACTCTCTACTTCCTTAAATAGTTACCATCTGGGAAACCCGCAGGAGCGGTCCTACCTGGTGGCGAGGCAAGTGAAAAGACCATGGCTTAAGTCTGGTGCACCATACTCATCAAAGCTATATATTCACTTTGTTAGAATTTTAAAGACATCTTTTGCAGTATTTTTCTTCTTTTTAATATGTGTAGTATTAAATTAAAAAATGTCGCGGGTGGGGTGGTGGTGGTGGTGGTGAAGGGCCAGCCCCCACCCGCTGATATTGCTATTTGTACAACTCGGATTCAGTAATGCACAATTGTACGGTTGAGATATATAAACATTATATTAAAGTCATCAAGAGCATGAGAGATAATACAATAATACAGTCAGGCATGTTACATGGTACCATTGCTCACTCAGCTCAGCTTGGTGGTCCACGTGGAGAGAGGGGGGAGAGGGGAGTGACCAGGGAGTGAGCAGCAAGGAGCTCAGAGTCAGAGAGAGGTTCCGAGAGTTCTATATTGCTGACCCATGCCTATATACCTTTTGGGGGCAAGCCAGCCCACTAATTACAGGTAGACATACGTCACAGGGAGGAGCTGCACTATAGGTTACACAGCAATGAGAGGGTGGTGTAGGGGGTGGTCTCTGGGTCTCCATAGGAACATTATCAGTAGGGTGAAAACTCCGCCTACAGGAGCCTGTCCATTGTCCCCAGAGGCAGGGAGCAGGCCCACCCCTGTGGAGGGATGAGACAGCAGTCTGGCAACTGATTGCCCTCAGTGGGGGGAATGCCTGCTCATCTGACCTCCCCCCACAAATATGAAATACTGAAAATCTTCCAAATCCCATTTCTAATGTCTTTAGTATGTGGGTATCCCTAATCAATTCCAGGGCCAGATAACACCTCTTTCAATATTTGGAGGCTTCAAAAAGTTCATGGTGAAATGGAATGAATACATAATGGAATTTTCCCAGTTTTTTAAAGTATCCTCATGTCTGACTAGAAAACTATAGTGTACAGCAGGACTAGGAAATTTGAGGGGAAAGTTAGGGTGGCAGAGAAAAACCAGGCTACTCCTTGGTAGGAAAGGAAATGAAAATTTATTGGCTATTTTTTTGGTTATCAGGCTCATAAAATTCTGCACATTTTTATCCTCTGCCATTTTTCCTTGATGATATGCAATTATATTTTCCAACTTTCCTTTTTTAAAATAATAAAGCCCTTTCCTTTTTTTAAGAAATCATTTTATTGGGGGCTCATACAACTCTTACCACAATCAATACATCCATCCATTGTGTCAAGCACATTTGTACATTTGTTGCCATCATCATTCTCAAAACATTTGCTTTCTACTTGAGCCCTTGATATCAGCTCCTCATTTTCCCCCTCTCTCCTAACTCCCCCCTTCCTCATGAACCCTGGATAATTTATTAATTATTATTTTGTCATATCGTACACTCTCCGACATCTCCCTTCACCCACTTTTCTGTTGTCCATCCCCCAGGGAGGAGGTTATAAGTAGATCCCCCTTTTACCCCACCTTCTCTCCACCCTACTGGAATCACCAATCTTGCCATTGGTCCTGAAGGGATCATCTGTCCTGGATTCCCTGTGTTTCCTGTTCCTATCTGTACCAGTGTACATCCTCTGGTCTAGTCAGATTTGTAAGGTAGAATTGGCATCATGATAGTGGGGTGGGGGGGTGGGGGGGGGGGAAGAAGCATTTAAGAACTAGAGGAAAGTTATATGTTTCATCGTTGCTACCCTGCACCCTGCCTGGTTCATCTGCTCCCCACAACCCTTCAGTAAGGGGGTGTCTAGATGCCTACTGATGGGCTGTGAGTCTCCACTCTGCACGCACCCACATTTACAATGATATGATTTTTTGTTCTTTGATGCTTGATTCCTGATCCCTTCGACAGCCCACGGGCTCATGTGCTTCATCACAGGCTCATGTGCTTCATCCATGCGGGCTTTGTTGCTTCAGAGCTAGATGGC
>NW_022106471.1:8620624-8637312 GCF_000313985.2 Echinops telfairi
GGGGGAGGAAGCATTTAAGAACTAGAGTAAAGTTGTATTTAAATGTAGAAAGCAGATAAAAATTTGATGTGCATAGATGTTTTTCTAAGTTCATATTTACAATGTCTGCATCAAGTCAATGAGATTAATCATGTTTTGATCAAAGGTAATTTGAAAATGAGGGTTATAGATTGCAATTGTGATCTTTGTCTCAGGACACAGTGATTTCTGAGGTGTTTTTAGTTGCTTAATGTTGAGAATAAGTAGTGGGAAATGACCCTACTAGTAGAGGAGGGATGGTATCAGAGATACAACCACATTTCCACCCCTTTTCTTAGGGCTCTTGCATGGTTACGACTAATAGACACCTGGCGTGGAAGACTTGTGAGATGGTCTAGAAGGTGTTTTTGAACTGCCCGCTATATAGTACGGCACACCCCACATCAAGCCCTCCTCTTTGTTTCCTTCTGGCTTTAACAAATTTATTTTCTCAAATTTAGGTAGCTAGAAGTCCAGACCAGAGTGCTGGCTCTAGAGGGACAGCCGTTTTCTCTCTGTCAGCAATGTGATAAGGTCCTTGCCTCCTTTCAACAGATGTGGGCCTGGAGTCCCGTGGAGATCGCCGTCTGCCTTAGCACCAGTCTTCCCCTTTTCACAAGGAGTTTGCAGTGCTCTGTGTGCCACAGTAGTAGGTCTCTGTCAGGTGGCTCTTCTAGGGAGATCTCTACTGAACTGAACCTATGCTTGCAAGCCTCCTCTATTGAGATAGAGCAGATACCAAAGACATGAGAAATTTTAGGGGCAATTGCTGGTTCAAACCCACCAGCCACTCTGGGAGAAAGATGTGGTGGTGTGCGTCCGTAAAGATGTGAGTCTTGGAAATCCTGTGTGCAGTTCTACTCTGTTCTAAGGGGTAGCTGTAAGTTGCAATGGATTTTGTTTGTTTGTTTGGCTTTTTAATCAGCAAATAGGCTATGCTAGATTTGCTTGTTTTTAATTTTAAAACCAAGCTTTTTGCTCCTGTATGTGGGTGATGATTTTGACCCATCCATCCCTTGCCTCACACGAGTTAGCAAATGTTTGCAATCAGAAAATTGGGTGTGGGCTGCCAGTATCAAAGGTATGGGAGGAAGAAATGTAAGGTCAGAGGACATTTGCAATCTTTGGACTCTCCCATCTGGTTTTGACACACGATATTGCTTCTATGAAACTTCCCCCTCTAATTGGATCTTGTTTTTCACCCTCTCATTGGTGACGTAATCTGGATCAGCCAGATGTAGAAACATGTAAAATGATACATAAATGTAGAAACATGTAAAATGCATAAATGAAGCATAAAGGCAAAAATAAAAGGAATACAAGTATACCATTCACTCCACTGAAGAGCCAAGGCTTTGGAAAGCAGTTATGGGGTCCTCCCTAATGTCATTCTTCTCTTTATCCACCTGCGATAGCCATGGTCCCAAGTTTTGAGTTCATCGTTCTCATGCATTTCTTCATATATTTCTTATTAAATCCTAAATAGTATGTTCTTTAGTTGGAATCATTCAAAAATGTTTTTATAAATGGAACACTACTATAGGTCTTTCTGAAGCTTGCTTCTTAACATAACATTTTGAGAATCATCTATGTTGTTACACACTTTATCCTTTATTCAGGATCTATATTCCATATGAATGAACTTTAGGTCTTTTCTGATTTTTTAGTCTCGCAAACGTTATTAGTTGGCATCAAGTGGGTGGCAGTGAGTGAGTGAGTGAAACTCTGCTGCACGATGTGCCTTCCGTGTGTCCCCGCTACCCTAAGGAGGCTCATGAAGTGAAAGGAAAGAGCAAGGACTCTGGGTGGGAGCGGAGATAAAAGATGTTCAATTTAAAGATTGAGGGAAAAGCCCTTTTAGCAACTGATAGTTGAACTGAAACAAAAGCTATGTAGGGAGAAGAGCGCTTCCTCTAGAGCGTTTCACTGGTGGCAAGATAAGCTTCTGTGATGTGTCTAGGGTGGGAATGAGTGTGGAGGACTAAGAGCCTGGAGAATCTGGAGCTAGCCTGCAAGGTGGGAGAAGTCTGAAGTTGGAGAGAGAGATATAAGGTCTTGTTGCACAAAAAAGGGCAGCGAGAAGGCATGTAAAGATTTTAGGTTAGAGAGGGGCAGGCTCCATCTTAAAGGATCTTATGGTAGTGCAGAGAATATGCTGAGTGTAGATTAATTAGGATGCTGTTCAGGTTGCTAAGGTGGCAGATGAGATGATGGTAACAGAGGCAGTAAAGAGAATGGGCATTTAGAAACAGAATAGGCAGGACTCAGTGATGGTTGTTCATACACGTATTAGTGGTGAGATTCACAATAGAAATCAGTGCATTTTTAAAATATAGATTTAACAATGTAGGATTGATAGAGGGGGTGAATGACTTAGTCTGCTGTTAATAAAATTACTAGAAATAAAACATAATTCAAGATTTAATTTTTTAAAATCTAAAATATAACAACCGCTCCCTTGCGGTAAAAAAAGAATTAAAAAAAATATATAGCTTTGGGGAAAAAATTTCTGGTTTTTTTGCATGCCCCCTCATATGTAGGTCTAGGATAAAGCCGAAGAAAATTAGAACAAGTCCACGAGAGCCAAATTAGGACATTTAGTTTATCCCACTTGAATTTCAAGAACATCTCAAGTAGAGATTTGACTCGTTGAACATAATGACAGAAGACCTGATGAGCTGTGTGAGGACATCAAGAACATCATTCATGCAGGAAGGAAAGGTCATTCAAAAGACAAGAGAGAAAAATAAGATCCAAGTGGATGTCAGAAGTGGATGCACTCTGAAACTCTAATTGTAGAGTGGCTAATGCAAATGGAAGAAATGATGAAGTCAAGGGACTGAATATAAAACTTTAACGAGCAGCTTGAAAAGACAGAGCCAAATATTATGATGAAATGTGCAAAGATCTAGAGCATGCTCAGAAAACCAAAAGGGAAGAGCATGCTCAGCAGATCTTAAACTGAAAGAACTGCAGAAAAAGTTCAAGCCTACAGTTGCAATACTGAAAGATTTTATGGACAAAATATTGAATGATGCAGGAAGCATCAAAAGACAATAGAAAGAATGCACAGACTCACTCCATCCAAAAGAACTAGTTGACATTCCACCAGTTCAATAGGTAGCACATGAGCAAGAACTAATGGTGCTGCAGGAAGAAATTCAAGCTACACTGAAGGCATTAGCCAAAAACAAAGCTCCAGGAATTGATGGAATACCAAGTGAAATGTTTCAACAAGCTGATGAAGCACTGGAAGGACTCACTTGTCTATGCTAGAAAGTTTGGAAGACAGCTACTTGGACAACTGATTGGAAGAGATCCATATGTGTACCCATTGCAAAAAAAAAAAGGTGACACAACACAATGCTCAAATTAAAGGACAATATCATTCATACTACACACAAGTAAATTCTTGCTGAAGATCATCCAACAACCATTGAAGTAGTACATTGACAGGGAGCTGTCACAGATTCACACTGGGTTCAGAAGAGGATAAGGAACAAGAGATATCAGTACTGACATCAGATGGATCTTGGCCGAAAGTAAAGAATACCGGAAAGATGTTTACTTGAGTTTTATTGATTATTCCATGACATTTGATTGTGTGGGTCATAACGAACTGTGGATAACTTTGAGAAGGATGGGAATTCCAGAACACTTCCTTGTTCTCATTGGGAACTTACCTGAATCAGGAAGCAATTGTGCAAATGGAACAATAAAGAAAAGTACAACAGGGTTGTATCCTCTCACCGTACTTATTCAATCTGTATGCTGAGAAAATCATCAGAGAAGCTGGCTTATATGAAGAAGAATGTGGTAGGATTGGAGGAAGGCTTATTAACAATCTGCAATATGCAGATGACCCAACCTTGATTGCTGAAAATGAGGAGCACTTGAGACACTTGAAGATAGATTGCAGCCTTCAGTATGGATTACAACTCAATGTAAAGAAGACCACAATTCTCACAACTGGGCCAGTAGGTAACATTGTGATAAATGGAGAAAAGATTGAAGTTGTCAAGGATTTTGTCTCGCTGGGAGATACAACCAATGCCCATGGAAGCAGCAGTCAAGACAAGTTGCATTAGATAAGTCTGTTGGACAAGACCTCTGTAGAATATTGAAAAGTAAGGATGTTACTTTGAGGACTAAAGTGTACCTGACCCAAACATGGTATTTCCAATTGCCTCATATGCATGTGAAAGTTAGACATTGAATAAAGAAGACCGAAGAAGCGATGCATTTAAATTGTGGTGCTGGAGAGGAATACTATGGATTGCTAACAGGACAAACCAATCTGTCTTGGAAGAGGTATGACCAGAGTGCTCCTAAGAGGCAAGGATGGTGAAACTTTGTGTAACATACTTTGAACCTGTCAGGAGAAACCAGTCACTGGAGAAGTACATCATATTTGGTAAAGTAGAGGGGCAGTGAAAAAGAAGGGAGCTCTCAAGGAGATGGATTGACACCATGGCTGCAACAGTGGGCTCAAGCACAGGAACAATTGGGAGGATGGGGCAGGAGAGGGCAGTGCTTTGTTTGTTGTGCACAGGGTCACTGTGGGTTGGAACTGACTGCATGGCACATAATAAACAAACATGAATTGGAATCAACTCAATAGCAATGTTTTTTGTTTTGTTTTGACCATTCTTAAAATGCTAGTACATCTAAAAACTATTCTTTCATGTGAGATATCCTTCCTGTAAATTTGTTGTAAACTTTTCATGATTTGGGAAAATATTTACTTGAGTTTAGTTAAAAATTTTATATAAGCCCTGACCTCAATTTTTCCCCCACATGGCAAAAAAAAGTATCCCTGTTTTTGGAAGGCACCCTAATGAGCCTAAGACAAGTAATACTCAGAGAACTTGTCTTTAGCCATCCACTGATTACAGACACATGTTTAAACATGTTTTGTTTGCAATAACCCCAGGTATGTATAATGCAACCTTATTAGCAGTACTTTCTTACTTACGCTTGCATATTGCTTCTTGCCTTTCTTAAAGTAGGAGAACTCTAATGGTGTAATACTCACATGTTGGGCTTCTAATTACAAGGTCAGCAGTTTGAACCCTCTAGCTGCTCCATGGGAGAAAAATGAGGCTTTCTGTCTCATTAAGATTACAGCCATGGAAACCCAAAGGGACAGTTCTATTCTGTTCTATAGCGCCACTGTGAGTCCAAGTTAACTCGATGGCAGTTGAATTTGAGTTCTTTTAAACGCAGTTGTATTTTCAGTTCTGCATTTATAGTAACAAGTTCATAGGGTTCCTACTGTAGAAATCTACAATACTCACCTCCACTCCTCAGTTTTTAAACAAACTCCTGTAAGCTTTCAGGGTTGCATTTTTTAACGGTAGTATTTTAACGCTTGGTAATCATCCCATGTTCAGCCTGTTCATGGTCTTCGTGCTGTAGGAGAAATTCTATCCCATTTTGTTTTTGTCATTGTACACATAACATGCCTTTTTGGCCTATAACTGCATAAATACACTAAACTCTGGATTGGGTTAGCTACTCTTAAAGCACCGGTTCTCAACCTCTGGGTCACGGCCCCTTTGGCGGTCGAACGACCCTTTCACAGGGATTGCCCGATTCATAACAGTAGCAAACTTACAGTTATGGAGTAGCAACGAAAATAATTGTATGGTTGGGGGGAGGGGGTCACCACAACATGAGGAACTGCACGAAAGGGTCGCGGCATTAGGAAGGTTGAGAACCACTGTCTTGAAGGGATTTGACCAGGTCTCTTATTTCCTTTTTGGTTTATGAGATCCTCGGTAGTGTCTTCAGCTTATCATCAATGCTCTGGCTAAAAATAGTTAACCCTGGATTCTAAACCATTTGTTAAAAATAACAAATGGTATTTCATTTTGAATAGTTCTTATCCATCGATGACACTTAGAAATGTCATTGTCACCAGTTTTTATCCACCTAATGGGTGTGTTTTAAAGGAACCCTAAGAGTTTCTAAATGTTAGCGTTCCTTGACTGGATTATTTAAAAACATGTGCTTCTTAATATCGTACTGCTTTTACTATATTTTTCTAGTTGTAAAAGTTAGCATCATAGGTAATGATTATCAGAGACATGGGCTCTGCAGCCTCTGCCAGCTTTGCCATTCTCAGTCTCAATGGATTTTGCTAATTTTCAGGCCCATTTCCAAGTTTGTGTGTGTGTTTGTTTGTTCTCCAGAATAGTAACTATTAGCCAGCTCTTTTAACACCCAGAATGTCTTCATTGAACGTTTGGGTTTAATATATCTAACCAGTTAGATTCTCTTGTTCACTTGCACTCAGATTTCTACCGTTGGAGTATTACATGTCTTTTTTCTTCTCCCGGTTCTCTTTTTTGGAGAAAAAAAATCACTCATCTCACCAGTGGATACAAGTTGTCTTGTTCATTATGGCCGTCTGCATTTTTCCAGCTAGTATTTCTTCTTAAATTACTAGAACTGCATTTGAGATTTTACAAGTTAAGAAAAAGCAGAGAGTGTCCCCAAAGTCTTACTGCGGTTTTAAGCTTTAATAACTTCAGGAGTATACGTGGTATGAACTTATTAAAATGATCCATTCTTTGAAAGTTTAATTACTTAAATGTCTTTTCTGCATATGTAGTTTTGTGAATTTTGAATAACAGATTTTTGTTTTAATTTTTTGTTTCAGTCCTTCTGATTGAAAATGGCAGACACTGAAGAAAAAGTTAACTGTGTTCTATGATTGGTTGATCTCAAGTCCACAACTTCTACTGTAAAAAGGAAATTCATTTCTATTACAAGAAAGAGGCTCCCCATAGACATTTAATTAGTAACTGGATGAAAAAGTTAGGAACACTAGGCATAGTTCTTGCCAGGCCTGTGTCTCGGAGATGACAGGCAGGGGGACTGTGGCTGAAATGGAGAGGGCATTGGCACGGAGTCCCAAAAACATACTCTGTGCCTCTGCTTTGTTGGCTATTCCAAAAACCACAGGGCCCAGAATTCTAACAGTGAAACCCCGAAACATGCCTACAATATGTTCAAATTCATGAAGTTAGACCTCTGTCAACTAATGAAGTGAAAAACAAAAAACTCCAGTACTATTCAGGACATGCTGACCTTTTATGATGAAGCACCTTTTCACATAAGTGGTAATGTTGTCCTTCACAGCTGGTGTGCTTGGTGTACAGAGAAGCTTGGGAAGTTTGGCCACGCAGATTCCCTAAAAGTGAATGGCTGGTGTGCCCTTGAGGAACCTTGCACTGTTGACCGCCTCGTGTTTTTTTTTTTTTTTTTTAAGACTTAACTCTCATATCATAAAGTTCGCCTTTTTAAAGTGTACAATTCAGTGGTTTTTAATACACTCAGAAAGTTGTGCAACCACCACTGTTATCTAATTCAGAACGTTTTCATCATCTCAAAAAGAAATCCTAAATATATTAGCAGTCACTCTTCTCTCCCCCACCCCAGTGCCTAGTAACCATTCATCTACTTTTGTCCTGTGGTTTAACTTAGTCTCACATTTCATATAAGCAGAATCATACAATATGTATCCTTTGACCCTTTTTTGTTGTTTTTTTTTTTTTTGGTCTGTGAACTTTTATTATTATTAAAAGATCAGTTTATTGGGGGGCTCTTACAGCTCTTATAACAATCCATACATCAGTTGTATCAAGTATATTTGTATATTTGTTGTCATTATTTTCTAGATGTTTGCTTTCTATTGAGCCCTTGGTGTCAGCTCCTTCCACCCACCCCCACCCCCCCGACCCCTTGATAAATTATAAAATATTATTTTCATATCTTACACTGACTGCTGTCTCCCTTCCTCTATGGTTTCTGTTGACCCTTAATTTTGAAGAGTTTATAGTCAATGATAAACTTAGCAATACTAAAAATCAAAAAAATTTTTAACTTCACATCGCAGAATTTACACCTGTGAGATAACATCATCTCAACAAATGGAATACCTGTCGCCGTAGATTGCATGTGGACGACGTTTTCTAGAGGATACTTCCTTGGGCTAGTTACTATGTTTCAAAACATATTTGGCTTACCAGCTCCTGTTCAGGAAAAAAAAATTTACTCAGCGTTCCCCTGGCAATTAAAAACTTTGTATTGTAGCCCATAATCTAGGATAAAGTTTAGGTATCTGCTTTTGCAGCCTCCACTGGGTCTCCCAGCACCCTTCAGGGGACGATAGTGCCTACTTGGGGAAAGAACATTGGGCTGGGATCATTAGAAGTCTTGCTTGTCTTTCTCTGTCTCTATTGTCTGTTTTTGTGAGGTCATGCCCAAACTTCTGTATTCACTAAAGTTATGGCTTTAAGACTAGAATTAAAAGGAACTTTTTCAGTTAACAAATCAGTAAAGGGCCATATGTAGGTGTGAGTGTGTGTATGTATTTTACTTCTACATGCATTTCCTAACTTGGACCCCTGAGAGGTTCTAGAAACAATGACAGTTTAGAAGCAGCGAACACACTGGGACTGAGATCTTGATTTCTAAGTACCAGTATATGCATATCCTATTTTACTGAGCTCCACAGGAATTGCACTTTGGTTTTACAAATTAGAGGTTTGGGGCAGCCTGGCTCAGGGTTGAACAAATTTATCAGTGCCATTTTTCAAACAGCATGTGTTCAGTCCATGTCTCTGTGCCATATTTGGCAATTCTCATAGTATTTCAAACTTTTTGGTAAGGCTATTGCATACTTGATAAACTATCATGTAGTATAAACATTTTTAAAAATAGTTTTATTGGCATATTCTTCACACAATGTAATCATTCAATCATAGTATGAAGAGTTGTGCAGTCATCACCAGAAATCAATTTCAGAACATTTCTTCTTGTGCTCAGTGTTGTCCGCTCCCCGTTTACCCCACCCCCGCCAACCCCGCCCCTGTGACCTCCTCTGTCACGCTCCTAGGTAATTATTAATCCAGTTAATCCTCTATAGATCTACCTATTCTGGATTTCATATACAGAAAATCATACAAAGCACAAACAGGAAGTGAACAAAAAATCCCTCAAAAACAATGACAAAATAAACTCGAGGCAAACCTCAGTAGAAAAAAAGAAAACAGTAAAAACTGAAACAACCCTAAGAAGGGTTAAAAAGGCAGTCAAATGATAAGGCATTATATTTTAACCTAGCTACATCTGCCGTAGACATCGCAATTGTCTCTGTCTTACAGCAAGGGTATTCACATCCCTCAACTATAGTCAGAGGGCATTCATTCACCAGAAGCTTAATCCATGTGGAGACCCTGCAATTGGATTTTGGGCTTCCACTGTCATCCCCAGCCTTCTACAAACTGGGTGTTCATGATTCAAGCTCTGATACCATTTCCTCCTTTGGATTTAGATTTTATTATTTAGAATCCTTGGATCACACAGGTTTGTGTGCTTCTTCCATATGGACTTAGTGGACACGTAAGTTAGATGGCTGTTTGTTTAAAGACTATCCTTGAAGACTTCAGAGGCTATTCTCCCTTAGAGCTGGACACCATCTGATTTCTTTACCACACTTTGCAATAGCACGCATATTTCAGTGATCTCTTCAGGAAGGCAAATGCTGAGTAGGGCCATTTCATAAGATCTAATTGTTTTTAGAATGGGGCTAGATTTAAGTGTGAGCCGCAAATCCGTTCATATACCTATGGTTTATATATGTCTCTACTTCACTTTACAGACATCATTATCATTTTATAATAGAGAACATTATAAATCATCCCCTGGAGTACAAGGTATTTCTATTCATACTGTCATTAACTTAGCCAAAAGTATACAACTTAAAACATTGTTGATCTTAATGCGTTTTCTTTAGTTACTTGAAGAGTTTCCAGGTTTGTTTGTATTTTTAATACCGTGTGTGTTAAGATTTTTTGTTAATTCAGAGAATGACTTGAGAAAGTAGACTTTTAAAACATTTTTTCTTTTTGTGGTCATTGTGTATCATTCTTTTTCCTCTTACTAGTTTCACATTTCTCTTTTGTGCAAACAACTAAGGCTGACATCTAGTTTTGGCGATCATTGTATGTTTTATTTACCCGAGTGGGGAATAACTTACAATGCCGTTTAGTTTAGTACGCTTGGTGTATCGGTGATTTTTAAACTGTGTGCTAACTGCAATAAATTATATGAACTGGAAAATAAAACACCATTGAGAAAAATAAATCATACAAGTATAGATTGACTTTCGGCCACAATATATGAAATGTTGACTTGTACAGATTAAAGTCTTCCGTGACTGCACACTATTTACACAAATAATACAAGTTGGTGCTGGAATAAAAATTTCAAACATACTCATTCACATAGGCAGAACTATGCCTACCAGAATAATATATGCCCTAAGAAAGCAAGAAAATATTAAAATAGTAAATATATGGTAGTCCTGGGCCACTATTCATTGGGCACCCTCAAAGCAAGAGATCTGAACCAAAGTCCAACCAGCCCACTCTAAAACCTTGCAATAGCAGTCATCGGCTTCTCACAACCTTAAGGGTGGTTAAGCCTGAAGTCCAAGGGAATGTGTCAGTTCCTTAACTCTGCTACAGGTGAGTATGAGGCAAAGCCTAGTTGAATTAGGGGAGTTTCTACATCTAGTCCTTTTGTGGTCTACCAAGGATGTTGTGCGCCTTGAAGGACAGATTATAAAGCCCCCGTAGTCAAGAGCATATGATCTGGGTCACCAAGGACTGGATAGAAACCAGGTCAAAAGTGTCCACTTAGGATCATACCACGGGGAGTATTCTCTCCTTGGGCTCTATGTAAGTATGGTTAAGTGGTTTTTCCCAAGGGGAAAATGTTCCAACTCGTTTACCCACCAACAGAAGTGTACTCGCCTTCTCTGGGACACAATGCCCCTCTCCCTTCATCTTTTCTTGAATTATTAGTAAGGTTTGCATATCTCTGTGGTAGGCCTGTCTGCTCATTTGAGGTGACCTTAGCTCAATGTTGCATGACAGCGACTGAGTGGGTTTTTCCCTCTCCCATAGCTTGAGACACTGACCCCAGCTGGGCTGAGGACTCATTTCTTGAAGTGGTTTTTAAGATCTACATACAAAAGGCTAGTGGGCACTAGGCAGTCTCTACTGTGGCAGACCTGATTCAAAGATTACATGACCGGAGAGCAGACTCCTGCCTTCATCTTTGTGTAGTGGACCCTTACAGTATTTGCCCTTTAGTGATTGGCCAGCTTCACTCAGAACAATGGTTTCTAGGTCCCTCCATGTCATGAGGTGTTTCATGGTTTCGATGCTGTATTTTTAGGGATGCATAGTATTCCATTTCTTTATCCAATTTTCTACTAATAGACATTTGGGCTGTTTCCAGCTTCTTGCTATTGTGAACTTGTGCTGCAATGAACATGGAAGAGCATACATCTGTCATGTTCTGTCTCTTACTTTGGGGTTCATGCCTAGCAAAGTATTGCTGGGTCCTGTGGTATTTCTATGCCCAGTTGTACCTGGTGGCACCACATTCCTTTCCACAATGGTTGTCAGTATTTACAAGCCCACCAGCATTGGATAAGAGTTCCAGTCTCTTTGAACCCTCTGCAGCATTTATCATGTTGGGGGTTTGAATTTGGGCTATCATTGTGAGTGTAAGGTGGTATCTCGTCATTGCATCTCCCGGATGGCTAATGATCATGAGCATTTGCACTAGTTTTTTCCAAAAATGTAGAACCCAAATCTAATGGAGGCAATATCAGATAAGTCCAAATTAAAGAACATTTTACAAAATATCTGGTCTTTAGAAATGTCAGCACCACGGAAGACAATGAAAGACTGAGCAAATGTTTCAATTTGAAGAAAACCAAAAAGACAGCAATAAAATGCAAATCACAATCCTGGATTGGACCCTGGATAACTTTGAAACACTTGATGAAATTTAAATTCCATCTCTGGTTTAAAACTGTAATATTGGGATGATGCTAACTTCATGATTTGATGATGGTGCTGTGGTTATGGAGGAGAATGTTCAAGGTTTTAGGAAATATACACAAGTATTAAGGGGTGATGAAGCATCATGTCTGCAATGGTTTGGAAAAATATGTATATGCATACAAATGTGATTGGATTGTTAAGAGAATGTTAGGGCAGATGTGGTAAAATCTTAACAATTGGGGAAACTTGGATTAGGTATTTGTAAGTTGTTGGTACCATTATTGCAATGTTCCATTAATTTAGACTTAGTCACATTTTTAATGTTCTCTTCTAAAGTTGAGTATCCTTATGATCTAACTTAAAATAAATATCCTACTTATAAAAAAAACACATTTTTAAAGGATCACACTAATGTGAGTTTGAATGTTTGCGTAAAATGAATTAATGGAAAAGTGTGCCTTGTATAAGGCCTACGTGAGACTTAAAACAAAAAGAAGCTTACCACCCCAAATTCATACATTATTTCTAAACAGAGCAGAATTAAGGAAAAACCGTATCCTGGAGGACAAAACACCTCAGGTCTTCATACCCTGACCTAACCAAATAACAGGCCTTGCAGCAACTTCAAAGCTGCCAAAAGAACTGGCTCTGACATGTACCGGGATTGGGGTGGGAGTGGGGGATACTTCCACACCTTTGAAATGAATGCTTAGTCTTTTAAAAATATGAAAGGAAAAGGGTGCATCATATTTCATAAGTAGAGTTTAGCAGTTGAAGTCATTCACATTATTCATTTGTGGTCTTGTTACTTGGGAAAACCGGATACAATTCAGTCAAGCCCACTTCTTTTTTTTTAAACGGTTTTATTAGCACTTCATCCACATATCACACAATTCAATAGTTCAGTCCTGTCAAGAAGAGTTGTACAGTCCTCACCACAATCAATTTTAAAATATTTTCTTCTTCTTTTTTCATGGTTAAATCTCTTTTAAAATGAGTTATATAATCACCGTCAGTTCTTGTGCTCCCTCCCCGCTCCCACATACATTGTTAGCTCCCTCAACCTTCTCACCCTCCCTATCTCCCACTCCTACCCCTACCTATCCTATAAATCCTTGCATCAGTTCTTATCTCTATGCATTTGTTTTGTGCTTCACAAACTGGAAATTCCTACAAGAACAATAAAAAACAAACTAAATTGGTAAGGATGAAATAGTAATAATACAAAGATAAAAATACAAGTAATGAGTTAGAAAGAAAAGACCACCATGGATATTTAAAAGACAAGAAAAGAAATTCTTGTCATGGAACAAGCAAGTAGTACTGCACCTTGAACAATTTCAGGTTGGGTGAAGAGGGAGGTCAACTGACCAAGTATCCAGTTCAATCCAGCATAGTCAAGTTTACAGTGATCTCTATCTGATATTAAACTGTCTGAGATTTTTGCCTGTGGCTAGGGGGGATCTGCCAGCGGCTTAATCTGACTGGATACTCTGCAGAAGGGATTTGGGCTCCCACTGCCCTCTACATAGCCTTGACAAATTGGGTGTTCTCAAATTAGGCTCTGATACCTTTCCCTTCTTCATATTTGGAGTTTGTTATTATTGTCTTTGGATCACACAAGCTGGTGTGCTTCTTCCATGTGGACTTAGTTGACTCCTGGCTTATTGCTGCTTGTTTGAATACAAGCCTTAAAGATCCCAGACACTATTCTGATTGATAGCCGGGCACCATCTACTTTCTTCACCACACTTTGCTTTAGCACCCTTATCTTCAGTGATCATTTCATGAAGGTGAATGGGAACAGGGCCAGGTTATCAGAACGAACTGTTCTTGGATTGGGGCTACAGTTAAGTGGGGCCCTAGAATCCATCTGCTTGTCCCTGGGATACACATGGCTCAGGTTTACTTTGGCAGTCATATTCTGGCAAATTAAAACCCCCCCACCCCCGAAGACCAACTACCCCAACAACAGCAACAAACCAAGTAGCAGACAACAGAAGACAAAAACAAAAAGAAGCATGGAGGTAAAAAATTAGCATTGAAGAACTAAATTATAGTGATTTTGGTTCCTTTCCATTGGACACCCACCAAACTGGGGGTTCCCCCTAAGGGCCAATGACTGTCACTTCCACAGGCTTGGGTGGCCACTCTCCTTCCTCTCCCATTTGAGTACCCCCATCCTCAGTCCAAAGGTGCAGACACCTTTGAGGTAGGCCTCAGTCTGTTCTTCCAGGCCTCTATGTTAGGCCCTTCTGGTATAGCTTCTGGGTTATGTCATGCTGCCCACACGGTTCATCCTACCCTTCTGCCCCCTCATGCTGGTGGGAGAATCAAAAACACAAAATATTCATTGCTAGTGTCAGTGAATGTCTGTCTGATGCTTTCTTGTCAGTGGTGTGGGGTCCAGGCAGGTTAAGGCTCATTCCACACCCCTTTGTGTGGTCCTTGGGCTTTCTACTGGCCTTTCTTTTCAATTTTTCTCAACTTCATTGCTTTGTAGGAACCTTCTTCCTTAGTTGCGTTTGTCTTTATTTTATCTTTACCCTTATTTTGGTTCTGTTTACATGGGATCCTCTCACCTTTATTTATCCTGTTTGCAATGTTTATTATTCATCCGACAAAACAAGCATCCTGGGCTCCATGTCGCCATGATACCATTGCTTGGTTCAGGCTAGTAATCTTCTAGCATGTTTGTTAATGACTATTACTTGACATTGAATTACTAGTAAGTCTTTTGTATTTTTGTCTTACTTTTGAGTCTATATCCTTTGTTTTCTTAAGAAATTTATGAATGGCAAAAGATAGCAACTGTATCTACACCTAATCTTCTGGCAATATCTATCTGGATCTTTTTCTAATGAATTATATTTTTATGTACACAAAGTACTTATCCTTTAAGCACTTGTTATCTAACATGGATATAAACCTTTTAAAACTTGGCATTCTCTTGCTTGCCTGGAATCTATTTAGAATTAAATTAAAACGATTTTTTAAATGCATTCTCACTCAAAACTCAGTGCCATTGAGTTGATTCCAACTCATAGCGACCCCAACCAAAGGTCAGGGTTGAACTTCCTCTGTGAGCTTCCAAGACTCTGTTTACAGGAATAGAAACCTCTTCTTTCTCCCATGGATCAGCTGGTGGTTCCAAACTGCTGACCTCGTGGTTAGCAGGCCAATGTGTAACCACTACTCCACCAGGCACCTTTAATGCATTGGATTAGGTTTATTTCTTATATTGGTATTAACTGAGGCAGGAGGAAAGGATAGTATAAAACAATAAGAGAGCATCATGGAATGCCAATTTAATAGAACAAAGTGTTCTTGTATTGAGGGAGTACTTGAGTAGAGGCCCAATGTCCATCTGCTACCTTAATACTAAACCTATAAATATTTGCACTTAGATCTATTTCCCCATAATCATATATAAATATATTTACATATGCACCTGCCTGTATTTAGACCTCCAGGTCTCAAAGAGCGAAAAATCATATCATTGTGAAAGAGGGGGAGTGCAGAGTGGAGACTCAAAGCCCATCTGTAGGCAACTGGACATCGCCTTACAGAAGGGTCACAAGGAAGAGACAAGCCAGTCAGGGTACCATATAGCCCTAAAGAAATAGACAACTTTCCTCTAGTTCTTTAGTGCTTCCTCCCCACCACTATCATGATCCGAATTAAACCTTATAAATCTGGCTAGACCAGAGGATGCACACTGGTACAGATAAGAGCTGCAAACACAGATTCCAGGAGAGATAAACCCCTCAGGACCAAGAATGAGACTAGCAATCTCAGGAGGAAAAGGGGAAGATGGGACAGAAAGGGGGAACCAATCACAATAATCTACATATAACCCCCTCCCTGGGGGATAGACAACAGAAAAGTGGGTGAAGGGAAACGTCGGACAGTGTAAGATATGAAAAAATAATAATATATATCAAGGGTTCGTGAAGGAGGAGAAAAATTGAGGAGCTGATACCAAGGGCTCAAGTAGAAAGCAAATGTTTTGAGAATGATGACAGCAACCAATGTAAAAGTGTGTTTGACACAATGGATGTATATGTAGATTGTGATAAGAGTTGTACGAGCCCCCAATAAAATGATTAAATATATATATATATATAGAGAGGAGAATAACTAACTAAAAAGAATCAAATTACTAGTACTTAAGATAAAAACAAGACAAACAAACCAAAAACAATATCATTCACTATGATAAGATTTTTTGTTCTGATGATGCCTGATACCTGATGATCCCTTTGGCACCTCGAATGTAACTCTTAAGGGAATAGAAATCTCCATCTTTCTCCCAGAGCAGCTGGTCGTTTCTAACTGCTGATGTTGTGGGTCACAGACCAACACTAACCACTACATCTCCAGGACTCCTTGTCATTACACTAAGGGTGAGTTAATGAAATGTTTGACCTGTATGGCTGTGAGTGATGTTATAAATAGCCAATGGCCCTTGGAAGAAAAAAGTTCCCCAGTCCTATAAGGTAGAATTTCCCTTGTGGGTTTCCAAGACTGAAACTCTTTATGGGAGTAGAAAGCGTCGTCTTTCTCTTGTGGAGCAGCTGGTGGTTTCGAACTAACTTTTTCGTTCTCAGCTCAGCACATAACTGACTGTGCCACCAGGGTGCAATTAAATGTCCAAATCTAGTTTTTAAAGGTATAATAGGATACCTTACGAGATCAGATAAGGCATAATGATTGAGATAGTTTATCGTGCCAGCCTGGCCAATAAACACAAATGGGATTAACTGAAGGGCAGAGAGATAAATGGCTTGGTGAGCCTCG
>NW_022106471.1:8638004-8657686 GCF_000313985.2 Echinops telfairi
CTCGCTCACTCACTCACTCTTACACATTTTAACACTTAGGACTACTATGCTAAGCCAAATGATATTTGGCTCTCTCCTGGCTTTCAGCACTAGAGGTTGGCAAGTTGGGTAACTGTATACTTACCAGCCAGGGAATTCTGCAATCCACAACCATGACACTCTGCTGCTAGGGAAAAGGAGTGGCTGTCCCAGGTCTCGATGATGGATCCTAAAGTCAAAGGGACTTGAGTACCTTTCTGTTCCACCTGGGTTTTCCTCTCTCTCTTCAGCTTGATTTTAACTCTGTAAAGGCAGTGCTGATTATAGTGAGTGAAGTGACACTTTACCATTAGTGTCTGAAAACCACGTAAAACAGTGATAATGAATTGTAATCATCATGTACTTTTAAATAACTGCCAGGTTAATATTATGAATTTGACATAAGTATAATTTTGTTATTCATGGATACACATTTAAAGAAGTTATTGCTCAATACCATGACAGGATACTTCACTTTTAAAAACCTAAGAATTGCTCAGTTAGGAAATTGCAGTGATACGTCTTTCCTTATATCCGGCTGAATAGCCTTAAAGTGTGACTTGGGATTGATGACAGAAACAATAGCCCATGCTCTTGCCCACAGCAAGTCAAAGGAGTTATGTCATTACTACCCACCCACTCTCATTTGTCTCTGTTGAATTTGATATTTAAACATTCTAAAAATTAAAAAGGAATTCCTTTTAAAGTAATATATACCTAGTTGAAGCACATTTGACATACATATTTTTCACATTCATCAAAGCACATTTAGAATATTTAAATAATATTTTTATTTAATTAAAATTAAAAAAAAATTTAATACACCTTAAGATGCTAAGTCTTTATGTGTCAATTAAGGTGGTAGGTTAAAGTTTGGATAATTGATTTCTGCTGGTGCTTCGTTGATGATTGTGGTGGTTTTGTGTTTTGTTTTAGCACATGGAGAAACCTCTACTAAATGGGTAGAATTATTGCATTGTAAACACTAGGTGGTGCAATTGTGCAAGGACCACACATAAAATGAAGTATGCAAACTCCCCCACCCCCTCGTGGAAGACATGAGGATTAAATTAAAATTCAGACAGAAAACTCTGGGAATAAGAGTTCGCTCAAAAGATTAAAATAGAATAGATGAATTGTGTCCTCCTATTAATTGCTCTGAGAATCAAATGGGGATGAACCTACCTTGTGATTTTGAACACAAAGGTCTCAAGGTATCTGTATATTGTTTATATTGCATTTTTTAACTATAAAAAAAATCTGATTCAATCTGGTTTTCTACAACTATTTAAATATTGAATTGCTGATTTCATGTAATTAAACAGGCTTACATTCTATTATTTCAAACCATTCTAAAAATGCCCTAGGAGTTGAGTAATTATCTGTAATATTATATTTCATCTTATCAAGTAATTGTTGATCAGTTAAAACTTGAAAAGTAGCTTTCCTCTTGGCACATTTTGTCTTCTTTTATCTATTTTAAATGAGTCTTGCATTCCTACATAAGTTTAGGTTATTAAATTATTAAGTTAAGGAGTCAGTTTCTATGATGAAAAATAATAATTATTGATTGACATATATTAAAATAAGGGGGTAAAGAAATGACAAGATTTCTTAATGGATAGTTACTTTAAAGCTGTAGTCTTCATCCTGAAAAGGTTTTGTTTTGGCTTTTTAGTTTTTTTAACTTTAAAATTATTTTCCCAGTTTGAGATATGGTCCTTTCTGGAAATTAAAAAGAAAGAATTTGGGTCTCGGTGCAATTTAGTGATTAATATTGTTTCACTTACACTCACTTTTAAATGTCTTTTAATATTTTGAGAAGCACAAAATGAGACTCTCTCGTCATGTAAAACATTCAGAGATAATCACAGAAAAGTCAGAATCAATCGAAGCGCTTCACTAGGCTATCATACACAGAATTACACACACTATGTGTATAGTTCTAATGCATCGGGGTTTTTTTCTGTGAATCAGATCTCTTTTATCACACACAGAGTCATACAAAATTGATTTTATGCTTCACTACGGTACCAAAACAACTTAGGACTTCAAAATATTTTTTTGCACCTACTTTCCATGTACAAATAACTACAAAAACTATAGCATTTTTAGAAATCGAGATTTATATTTTTTGAGATTCTTTACCTCTAAATTTTATAATGATTTCTAGCTTGTAGTACTAATTTTTCTTTGAATCTTTGAATTTTCTATTTTGAGATAACATTGTTTCATTACTTAAGACTAAATGATATATTGCACATTTATTTCAGATTATGTTCAAGTTTCTCTGTAAAGTGTCATGCCAGTTAGACTATTACCAGTAATTAACAAAGGGTGTTTGAATCGAATTTTTCTTCGGTTTGTGAAACAAAGACATGTGTGCACAGACTCACAAACATGCAACCACACATACATATCGGGGACGGTTTGGGATTGTAAACAATCGAGCCATTCTTCATGGCTTATTTGATGATACGTATTTTCATTTTACATTTACTTTCAATTCTCATAGAAACTTTGGGAATATAAGGTAATTACTATCTCATTTTAAATATATTTAATATTTGCATGTAAGGACATTTTCGATTAAATAGAAACAATTTATGGAATTGAGAAATCACCATTTTTGTAGTAGTTGATGGCTTTTATAAAATGACTTGCTGCTCTTGCAGATATAACCATTATCACAATTGTCAGTATTTAACGGCACCCATGTTAACTACATTAGCTAGGGAGATGACTAGCCATGAAAATGGGAGTAACCTCTAACCTCAGAAATCGTTCTTTTAAAAGAGGTTTGAAACATTAGTGATAGGAAATTTGAATTGCTCTTGCAGCTGCAGTGTTTGTTCTGTGAATACTTAATTTAGTTTAGAGTTATACTTTTCCTTCCAAATCTGCCAGTCTTTCAGAAGCATCAAATTCACTTCAGGAAGGGGGGAAAAATGCTTCCTTCTCAGGCTGTATTATTCCATGTGGTAGTCAGGCTTCAAACAGTGTCATTTAGGTAGTACATAGAGTCTCAAGAACGGGAAGCTTCACATTTGACACGCTCTGTTAAATATATAGCTCATTCAAACCTCGTCCAAGATATTGCTAGGCAGGGACTTATTTTTGATAATCCTTTTAATGACTGTAACTCAACTTCTTAGTAACGTAGAAGACTGGTAGAGTGTAAAGTGTTAAATATATATATATATTTATATGAACAAATGTATGTATACATACTATGTGAATTTGCTTATATAAAGATTTTGGATTTTGCACTTACACATATATTTAGGTACAAATTTACTTAGGTATTTAAAAATAAACTCTCCAAGCTTTATGTGTGGTGCGTGAGGTGTGAGGTGGTATGCCTAGCACATGCATTAAAGGAATGAGATTACTATGGTTAATTCTCATATGCTGACTGAAAATTTAACCCAAAGAGATTTAAAAGTGATATTAGAAAAGCAACGTGGTCTCAGTTTTAAGTTATTAACTAGTGTGTATGTCATTGACTTTTCTTGACTGTTATACCCTTACCCTTAAAATGTAATAATGGATTTCTTTGATCAGAGTACAGGGGAAAAGACAACAAAACAGGACAGAAAGCCAGCATTGCTGCTTTTAGTACCAACTGAGGCAAAATCAAACCATTTCTTAAATATTTTAATATTGGCTGTTTAATTTTTTTCCGTAATGCTAATATGGTTAGTATGGTTGGGGGGAAAGATACTAGGAAGGGAGGGGAAAGAACCTGAATGAAGTACATTTTCTTTTCAGTGTTATGCAGCTTAAGAATAATATGGGGGAAAAAACATGTATAAGGTACTTTATTTCACACAGTACTGCATTATAATTCCTGACAGGAAGGACTGTTTATTTGCATGTAGTTTTGAAAAATTACTCAGTATCACTGAAACCCACTTGGATTAAAATATTTCATAAAACAAAATTAGGCCTATTATAAACTATAAATGATGATGTTTTAATTAGGAAAATGAAGTAGATGTGATTCAAGCTCGTTTTTTTCTATTGTGTATTTTACATAAGCAGTAAAGTAGAAAGATGACAGTAAGCATATGTATTTTAAAAATATACTCTTACAGGTATTTTCTGATCTAGAATTTATTTATGCCTGAGGGCTTAGGGGTCAAGCACTAAGCCTATTCCTTAACCAACTGTAAGAGCAGGCATCTGTATGAACAAGCTGCTCTCTTTTTGTGGACAGAACATACCCAACGATCTGCTGTTAAGGTGAACGTCATCACAGATTTGCTGAATTCCCGCCTTTTTTATGGTCTCGGAAACCCCAGGGATCAGTTCTACTCTGTCCTCTAGGGTCACTGAGTTGAAATCAACTGGGGGGCAGTGGGATGGGGGTTCATGCATTAGATTAATTTCATTTTTACTAGCTCATATACTCTGACTTTATAGGAATTTAATAACCAAATTGTAACAGAGAAATGGAATCCTTTTGATGTTTTAGAAGAATGTTGACAAAGGACAAATAAGTATGTCTACGCATTGTTTATAAAAATAACTCATAAATACTCCTTCTTAAGAGAGAAAACGTGTTTCTTCTGTTTCCAGTACGGTTGTACAGACCCCTGTTTAGCCTCCTCTTAATAGTAATTCAGAAAATGTTTCAGAATAGTTTGTAGATGTCTAATATATTTTTTAAATCAACTAATTCTCATTACAGAGCTCCTGGAATATAATCCTTTAATAGAATTTCTTGCTTTTTTTTAGAGTGCCAATGAAAATGATGAGATTATTAGATCATTTAAGTATAATGAGTATCATGAGGGAGGGAAGGGGAAAAATGAGGAGCCGATACCAAGGGCTCAAGTAGAATAAAAATGTTTTGAAAACGATGATGGCAACAAATGTACAAATGTGTTTGACACAATGGATGTATGTATGATTGTGATAAGAGCTGTACAAGCCCCCAATAAAAATTTTTTTAAAAAAAGTATGAGTACAAGGTATGCTATAAATAACACAAGAAATAATTTATTAATGTCTATATACCTGCCCACCCTCCAACCTGTCTAAATAAATAAATAGCAATACTTCCTAGAATTATTAATCCATATTTCTTGATTGCCTCTAAGCAACAGTGTAATTACTAGAAAGAAATGCTTCTGAAATATACTACTTAGAGTAGTTAATATGGATTAACCAAAGTTGTATAAAAAATTCTAAAGACCCCAAAACAAACATAACAAAAACCCAACAAACTTTAGCTATCATTCATGGTGCAGTAGTGATTGCATACTCTGTTCCCTGTCACATATGCTCGTATTGCAGCAGCTTTGGCGATGTGAAAGCGTTCGGTCTGTTCTCACCCTGTAACCATGTACAGTGTTTACTTAGCAGTCCATCAGGTTGCAACTAGATATAGTTTTCCACTTGAGTGTATGTGGAGAGTGAACTCTCCTAGTAGACAACGTGTGCTGATTTTCAAACGTACTACACCATTGGGACATTTATTACTTTTCCACTCATGTTATTTTTGCTAAGTTATGTTTTCTTTAAACATTTAAGAACTGATATTGAGATAATATTCCACCACTGGATGTTAAACTTCTCGCATTTGGGCTCAAGCCCTGCAACAGGGGAGACTGAGAACGTGTCTGGGAAAGAGACAGGAGGCTGTGAATGCTGACGGCTGCCGTTGTATTGTTTTGAGACCATCTGCATTAGCCACAGCGATTTTACAACTGATCACAGGAGATTTTCAAACAAAAAATAAAAGCGACTGATTGCCAAGAATGCGTAGTTTTTCTCAAATGCTTCCTCATTAAAAATGATAGCATTCAAACTCTCAGAACCAGTAGTCAGTGAAATTCTATCAGACTAGTTTCATCTCTTCTGCTAGCTTTGTTACTTAAAAAAAAAAAAAAGCAAGGCCTTATAGCGGCTGAGGTCTTGTCAGTTTGAAAATGCATGTCAAAATAACATGTGCTGTAAAATATCTTCCTTGAATGATACATGAATGAATGTTTTCAAAAGTGGTGTTGACATTAGTGATTTTGGTAGTTGATAGTAAGCTGTAAGGAAAAATATACAGGGTGATGTGGTGCATTTGAAGCAGACTTATGTTAATAATATATGCTGAGATAGGTGGAGTATGGAAATCAACGACCTAGCTGGGCAACCTTGCCTGTATGAATTTCTCTCCCTTAGAAGGCCCAAAGCAGTTTGTGAAAGGCAAGTTTTCTGTTGTAAAGTGATGGCTCAGAATAATTAAAAGTGTTAAAAGCTCTACACTCAAATAGAGTATAGCATTTTAATTCTATGCATTTCTTAGCATTCTTTCTTTTCCTACACTACAGTATTAATGAACCAAATTTATGTAGTGAGTCCATTTTATTTTAACATCTTTGGGATTACATATAATTCATTTAATAACTTCACATTTAAGAAAACTTTTTGTTGTGATTTAGGTAATGGTCTACAGAGCGGATCATCAGTTTCATATTCATCAGTTCGTACACATCTTGTTACATCTCATTCATTGCAGCCCCTCAATTGAGCAGGTTTATCCTACATGCTCCCTATGGTTCCTGTTGTCATTGCTCTTTTTTTTCTTCACCCTTCTGAATTTTGTCCTGGGGTGAGTGCTGCCCTTTTAATCTCAAATAGTTGATTAGTCTGAAGTGTTAGCACCACACTAACACTTATTGTCCCCCTTATAGACTTGTCTATAATTTGGCTGAAATTTGAGCCATTGAGGTGAGTTTGTTCCAGACTAAATGTCTGACTAAAGAAAGACCTGTAGTCTCAGAGGTTCCACCACGCTGTTTCACCATTAACCCTGATCTTTTATGATTTTTGTTTTTGTTTTACATTTTTCTCCCACTCTATCCAGACCCTTCCAATGCGATCCCTTTCAGAGTAGCTGGTAGTAGTAGCTAGGCACCATCTAGTTCTTCTGATACCAGGATTGGAGACTGGTGTTCTCGTGGTTCATTAATCCTTTGGGTAATTGTTTCCATACGTCTTTAACTTTCATCACTCTCCTTTCCCACAGAAAGGAAAAGACCAATAGCTGCAACTTTGATGGCTGCTTTTAAGACTCTAGGTGCTCTTCGCAAAGTAGGATGTGCAACATTGTCTTTGTGAACTAGCTCATGCTAATTGATCATGGTGTTCCCTAAGATCCTCAAGTCCCGAGTATCTCGGCCTAGCAACTCATTCCTCAAGGTGTGTGCTTATGTCTAAGAAGTTTTCATAACCGCACAACTTCACATGCTTTAAAAATGTTATTATTGATTTATATTTGATCCTATTGAAAATTGATGCTTTACGTGCCTTAAGGCAGGGATAGCATGACTTTTGACATTCTTTACAGGCTGATGAGTTATACTTTTATAATGCAGATCATACTCTTTAAAATGTATGCCTCATTTTGACTATCTGATGTAAAAGAAATATTCTAAACCTTTCTGAGCATAGGACATAGTGAATACAAAATTTACCAGGCACCATTTTCCACTGGGGGTTTGTAGTCTTGTTGGACAAGGATAAAATTCATTCATCCATTCATTTATTCATTCAGGACCAAATATTTATACCACACCTGCTATTTTCAATAACCTCAATAACCTAGGCATGTAATAGTAAATAAGCTATCTGCTGTGCCTCAGGATGCTCATGGTCTTTGGGGGTGACAGTTGATGAATGTTTTATTGGAAATAGTTGATGAATGTTTTATTGGAAAAACAAAATACAAGGTACTCTGAAAGTTCCTGTGTTGAGATTGGGTTTGCTCATCTATTCAAAATGATACCTGGCGTTGGGGGAACTTGCTAGAAAGCATTTTGTCTAATTTGAGGTCCAAGCATACACAGTGTTTGCCCAAGGAAAGGGTTGGAAAGGAAAGGGAAATGGGGAGTAGCCTAAGAGTGCTTCAGATAGAACAATGCGTACAAAGCAAAGAGGAACTAGAGAGCAGGGCATGGCACAGGCAGCTGTGCTCAGAGGTGAGGACCAACCTTTTCATGCAATGGCCTTGTGTCTCATCAGAATTGTATTCTTGGTACAATTCTGGGAGCTGTTAGGACTTTTCAGAGGAGTGATGTAGCTATTGTTACTATTTGGGAAGATTGCCCTTACCTTAGTGTGGAGAATGGATCAGAGGAAGTCAGAACAGAGGCAATGATAGCAAGGACTTTTTGAGTAATAAAGTGATGTGTTTGTTTGTGTGTGTGTGTGTGGGGGGGGGGGGGGCAAATACTGTGATACCAGCAGCAGGGATTGATGAGAACTAGGTGAAATTGCAACTTATTAGTAACAGCGATAGACTTGGCAGTTGACTGGATATAGAGGTTTGTGGGAGAAGTCGTAGTAAAGGTGGCACTCAAGTTTCTGACGTAGGTAACTAGGGGCATGGTGCTTCTATTCTGTGTGGCTAGAATCGTGGCAGTAGTCTGAAAGGAAAGAATATGTGTTAGAAATGGTGACCTTCAACTTAGTCTGGAATATAGTGTCAAGGCGGCCAGTAGGCAAGTGGATATATAAGCCAGATGCTCAGAGATGGGAATTAGATACCAGGAGTCACTTGCATGTGGGTGGAACTGAATGATGGGCGTGGATGAGTTGCTTTGGAGGGAGAGTGTAAAGAGATGAGAGAGAGAGATCTTACATAGGCCCCTGAGGAACCTTAAGGACACTTAAGAGCTGAACCAAGGAAGAAGAACCATTGAAAACACTGAGAATAAGCAGTTTGAGAGATCTACTCACTGCCACGGAGTAAATTCCAGCTCCTATTGATCCTATAGGATAGAGGAGATCTGCTTGATAGGAGGAAAAGGAAGAGTGCAGTGTCCCTGAAACTCAAGGGTGAGCAAAGTTCAAAAGGTATTAGGCAGCTGCAGTAGAAACATAACCACAGTAGATCATGCACACTGTAGGAGAAATACAGTAAGGTGCTGTGTGGGTACAGATGAAGAAGAGATTCACTCTGGCTAGAAACAGAAATGGTCCACGAAGGTGATGGGATCAGAAAATGACCTCAGTGGAGCTGTGGAATGGCTGTACCCATTCTAGGTCAAGGGAACTACAAATCAAAGTCGCCATAATTACAGAGGTAGCACAGTGATGTCATCAAATAAGAGTTCTAGGGACTGTGTTGGAATTAGGGCTAGAAAGTTGATGAGAAAAATGATTAAGGCCTGGCTAAAACTTTATCTGTGTCAAGGGGAAATCATAGCTGGATTTTAGAAGATGACTCATAAAGTATTAATTGTTCTCTGATTTAATTAATCTATCAGTAGGATGTACTGAAGTAGAGGAAGTTTTTAAGAAAGTTTAAATCAGGAATAGAGTAGAGGACCTGAACCAAAACAATAGCAATGGGGCCAGAGGGGACCAAATTAACATCAGTGAGGACAAAATTAACATCAACTGGGCAAAAACAATCAACTGAATTTGCCTGCTGGTACATGGGACAGGTTGGAGTGGGAGCATTTATTTCTAGTTTGCCTTCTTTCCTATTTCCAAATATTTATTTTCCAAACCATTCAGAACCCCCTTCACCTTTCATTAGATAGCAATAAGTCTTCCAGCTTAAATTGCTTTGCTTTTTCCCTTCCTCTCCACCACATTATCAAGAAGTGGAAGGAGACTGGGGTATATCCTCCTTGTAAACTAACATGTTAGGCTGCCTAACTTGATGCTGATAGAAAACATGAGACTTCAGAGTGAGAGATGAAGGGCAATTTATTACTCATATCAATAGAGTAGCCAGAACACCAACATTTTGCATTTATTTCCCAAACCCTGGCTACCACAGGGTGAGATGAAGAGGTCCGGATACTGGTATATACAGTTGATTGCATTACTGGAGGGGAACCTGAAGCTCAAGGGGACCAAATCTTTTCTAATGGGCAGTAGGCAGGAGGGACAAATTACCTTTATTCTACTGGACAGTTATCATGCCTGTTCTTTGCTCCATAATGGACACTTATCTCTATTTGTCAAGACTGATGTCCTTGAAAAGATAGTCTGTATGTGGCTAACAGCCTCTCATGATTTGTATTTCTGTGCAAATGTCACTTCTTCCTAAAAGTGTTCTCCAACAATGCCCATCTGAAAGAGTTCCAGCTCAGTTTCTGCCAATCATCACAGTAGTGTGAGTAACCCATGGAGAATTTCCTCCATTACCTCAAAACATTATTATCCTTATCCTTTCTTCATTCCCATCTCCCTCAGAAATAAAGGTAATTTCGTTTTACAGCTACCCCTCCAGCTTTGATGTTGATGCTGTTCTGTCTTGCTTTTTCTAGGCTCTTGCTTCCTTGGCTATATCTTCTCTTCATATACTTCTATTCCTCAAATATCTATTGAATAGTTATTATATGACATCGAGGATGCACAGAGAAAATTACAGAGCCATATTATTTAGTGTTCGTGCTAGACCAGATATTCAGAAAAATAAGCAAAGAAATAATCACAATAAACTTAGTTTGGGTAAACTCAGTGAGTGATAGGTAGGGAAAGGGCATCTTGGGAGTAAATAAGAGGGCAAGAGGGGGAGGAGGGAGTACTAGAACCGATTGTGATTGCACATCTCATGTTAGAGGGTATTTAACCATGGGGCGTGGGGGATGCTCCAAGACTGATGTGGTGATTGTACAGTTCCCCTTGATATGATTGAATGATTGAACCGTTCAATGGTATGGTATGTAAATTATGTGTCAATAAAACTATTGGGAAAAGAAAAAAACAACTGAAATAGAATGATGGGTACAAACTGGGAAGGAGCTATTTCATTTATATATATTTAATTTTAACAGTTTTATTGACATATAATTCACGTACCATGCAACTCAGTGGTTTAAATATATTAAAAGAGTTGAGCAATCACCAAACACCACAATCAATTTTACAACATTTTCTTCATTCTCGTATCCGTTATTATTAGCTCCCAACTTCTCTGCAGCCTCCCCTGCCATAAACCCAATGATTGTCTCTCTATTTTTACCTATCCTGGATTTCATATAAGAAAATCATTCTATTTAAAAATTTTTTAAAATCACTTTATTGGGGGCTCGTACAACTCTTATCACAATCCATCCATCCATCCATTGTGTATGCATGTTCGTACATTTGTTGCCATCATCATTCGCAAAACATATATAAAATAAAATAAACATAAAGAAAATCATTTTAAAAACCCAATAGTGACAATAAAATAAAACACAGAAAAACCTTAATCCAAGAGAAATCAGAAGATTTTGGAAATTAGAACAAGTTGAAAATAGGTCAAAGGGCAAAACAAATAATTATTATGTTAAATTTGAGCCTAACTGCATCTACAGTAATCCACATGGATGGAACTCTTAGATAGGGGTTGCTGGAAGAGACTTTTAGAAAGAAGTGGCATTTGCACAGAAGTACAAACCACGAGCGCAGCCCACTGTGTAAAGACCACAGAGAGGAGATTTCCAAGTAAAGAGAACAGCAAATAAAACGATTCTGAAGCAGGAATGAGTTTGGTGTTTTTTTCAAGGAACAGAAGGAAAGCTTGTTTTGTGTGCCTGGAGTATAATGAATTAAATGGGAACTGATAAAAGATGAGTTTAAAGAGGTCGGCTGCTTTATTTTATTCCCCTACCTTTAATCTCAGTTAATTCATTGTAATGTTCCCTTTAATAGACAAGTATTCTAACACCTCCACCTTTAAAAGAGAATATTAAATATATGCCTGTAGTTCTCTTTCTAGTTTCTTGGACGGGGTGGAGAAAAGATTAGAGAATAACTTATCAACATAATTGGGCCACCAAAAAATGCTGCCATCAGGAATTTTGAGGAATTTCTGAGAGACAGAAAGCAAAAGGCATGAGATTAATTTGTAAAATGACAACCCAAAATATGCACAGAGGAAACAACTGAATTATCGTAGAGCCGCAGCAACCTCAGGTTCTTGATGTAGTTGTTGTTAGTTGCCACTGAGCTCCTTCTGACGCACGGAGCCCGCACCTGTCCAGAACTGCTCGGAGCATTTGCGAGCCAGGGCCTTTCAGAAGCGAATTGCCAGGCCTGTCGGCCGAAGGGCCTCTGAGTGAGTCTGAGAGAGAGAAAGAGATATTAAAACAATAGAGTGCAAGAAAGTGGGGTAAGATAAATGCTGAGACACGTGGAGACTTCCAAAGAAATAGGAAGTAGATGCTAAAGAGACAAGGGCCTTCCTTCAGAGCCAATAAGAGAGAGAGTCTTCCCCTCAAGCCAACACTCAGAATTCAGTCTTCTAGTCCACGAAACTCTGAGAAACAGATCTGTTTGTTAATGCTATCTACTGGTAGTAGTTCTGTTACATTATCACTAGATAACCCAGGTAGACGCTGGTATCCAAGGAGTGGTACTGTTCTATCCGATACCCACCGTGTGGGAGCTTTTTTGGAGTTGGGTGATGGGTAGAGGCTGGAAGAAGCCTCATGGTTCAGTGGGTTAAGTGTTGGCCAATAACTGACAGTCCAGCAGATCGAATCCACCAAGCAGCTCAATGGGAGAAAGACGACACAGTTAGTGTCCCAAACCCTAAGGGGCAGTTATGCTCTGCCCTGTAGCATCACAATGAATCATAGTTGACTCAATGGCTTTAAGAAGCCGTTGGGAGAATTATGAATGTCAAAGACAATTCTAGTGAGGGCTTACAAGGCAGTGAGGAGGCCTGTAGAGAAAGTCTCTGTCATCTTTGAGAATAAAAGTGAGTACAATAGTGCTGCTAGAAAGGTGGACATTAACTGTACCTGTAGTGAGGCTTTCAAAGAAAATTATGAACATACAATAGAACGATGGAGGAAGAGGACATTTTGAATGTCTTGGAAAAGAACTTGCCTGCATTATGCTCAAATGTTTCGTGGAAGGTAGAATTTGTCCATGAAAACAATGGATATCCAGCTGAGGAGATTTCTAAGCAAGATCTTAAAGGAATTGTGTGGTTTCTTCTTGTCACTTACAGTAAACTTTGAGAGGAAAGAGATGGACTTAAAAATAAACTGCGCAAAATGAAAGCAGAACTTACGGACTTGGGAAACCCTGTTGAACAAATAAGGACAGATGCCTTAGATCAGTGGTTCTTCACCTTCCTCATGCCGCGACCCTTTCATACAGTTCCTCATGTTGTGTTGACCCCCAACCATAACATTATTTTCATTACTACTTCATAACTGTAATTTTGCTACTGTTATGAATCGTAATGTAAATATCTGATATGCAGGATGTATTTTCATTGTTACAAATTGAACATAATTAAAGCATAGTGATTAATCACAAAACAATATGTAATTATATATTGTGAAATATTTATTTCTATTTACACATAAATGAAATTTTATCTTGAAGCATGGTGTAGCATGGGTAACAGTCTTCACACCAGGTATTCATAGGTGGGCATATCTGCATGTGGGCAGATCTGCCTGGAGATGGATAGAGGAGCGGTGTCTCGCTTCCGAAGACCATCGGAAATATGTGTTTTCCGATGGTCTTAGGTGACCCTTGTGAAAGGCTCGTTCAACAACCCCCCCAAAGGGGTCAAGACCCACAGGTTGAGAACCACTGCCTTAGATTGTTCCTCAAGGACCTGACTACACAACCTTTTGTTTAAGAGATTAAGCTTGTCACTGATGGAACTAACCAACCCATGGATTTAGACCTAAAGGAATAGAAACAGGAAAGGAAAGAATGCGCTCTGCCTCTTGAAACTCTACAGGCTCTCCATCTGCAAATGCATCTACTTGTTGTAGGTCTTCACTTATAAATATGTTGCAGCTATGTGTACTCATTATTGTAGGTCTTCATTTGTAAATATGACTGGAAAGCCAAAGATCAGCAAACATGTTAGCATAAAAAAGAGCCAACATGAACAGAGAACTAATTATAGATGAAGCATTTAATTCAAGCAACAGAAGAACATAAAGTATATCCTCCTCAATAATTTTTGAGGGATTCCAGAAAACAATGGAACATGAACAGATCACTATCCAGATGAAGTAAGATATAGATATGAAATCACATTTTTAATTTCATAGATCTCTCTTGGAAGAAGTACAGCCAGAATGCTTTTCAGAAGTGAGACTGACAAGACTTTGTCTCATGTACTTTGGACATGTTTTCTGGAGAGACCAGTTCTTGGAGAAGGGCATCTTGCTTGGTGAAGTAGACGGTCAGTGTAAAAGAAGACCCTCAGCAAGATGGATCAACAAGTGGCTGCAACAACGGCCGAAAGCATAGCCTTAATTGTGAGGATGGCCCAGGAAGAAACAGTGTTTAGTTCGCTTAAACATAGATAGGGTCGCTTTGAGTCCAAACTGACTCAACTGTACCTAACAACAACAATCTATATGCAGGGCAGACTAGAATAATAGCTCTAGCTACAGACTAAAATAGTAATCTGGAGTATAAAACCAAATATTCACAGACTTTGAGCCAAAAGATAAAATGTGAGAGAAATGTTGAGACATAGAAGGTCAGTTCCAGGCAATGCACTAGGATTAGGCAGTAAGATGTAGACTTCCTCCACCCCACATCCAGCCATCTGGCCTTAGAGAACTTTTGGCACTGGTGGTTGGGACCCCCAGGCCTGTTTCAACCAGAACATCTCAACTTTTACAAGTTTCATGTATTGAAATGGTTTGCAAGATTTTAAGAAAAAGAGTGCCAAAAAAAAGTTTGAAATAAATTGATCTGTGGGATACAGTCCAGACTGTTGCATTATCCTAGGTAAATTATATAGGAGAGGTATTCCAGGGCTCTCCCTGGGGCATTTAGCCGTATTAAGGATGTTAGGACACATGTAATGAGAAACTTTAGAAGAACTTTAGATCAAGTATTCTAATTTATATTTTTACCTTTTAACTTTGTATTATGAATTGGTTGAAATTTAACAGAATGTTTCATTCAATAATCCAAAACATTTTGTTTCATGTCAATGATTGCAATGTCCATCATGTAACATCCCTTCTCCCACTTCCTCCCTGCAGTTCCTATTAACATTCCTCCTCCTTCCCTACCCTTTCCCAGCCTCTGAACTTGGTCCTTGGGCAAATGCTGCTCTTTTGATATCAAATGTTTGATTATTTGGAAGAATTTGTGCTTCCTTAGTGTTACTGTGCTCTCTCTCCATAGATCTCTCTAGTGTGCAACTGAAGTGTGAGGAATGGGCTGTTAAATTTCCAGACCTGAAAGGTGGCTGAGGGCCATCGTCTCTGGAGTTTCTCCAGTCTCTAGCCCATCAGTACGCCTAGTGTTTTGTTTTGCTTAGTTTGGTTTTTCAACAGTTATTGGCATACAATTGACATGTCATACAATTCAGCAGTTCAGTCATATCGAAAAGAGATGTGCAATCATCACCACAATCAGTTTTAAACCATGTCCTTCATTTTGTGCTCATCATTATTAGCTCCCCATTTCCCCGCAATCCCCCCACCAGATCCCCAAGGAACCAGTAACCCAGTGACTGTCCTATAGATGAACCTCTCCTGGATTTCACAAACAAAATGTGGTTTGTTCCACATTTTCCCCTCATTCTGTCTAAGATCTTTTACTGTGGTTTCTCTCCAGGTGTGTAGCAGTGACATGTGGGCTTCTTCTGTTTTCAGGGCAGTTGAGACTGAGATTTGTGTGATGCATAAAAGATTAGGCTGACAGTTTTTGTGGGAAATAATTTATACAGCTTAGAAGTTTAAATGGAGAGCTAATTCTGGAGGCTATTTAAATACCCTGATGGTGTAGTGGTTACGAGTAGGGCTTCAATCCGTGTAGTCAGTAGTTTGAAACCACCAGCAGCTCCGAGGCAGAAAGACTGGGCTTTGTACTCCCCCAAACAGTCACAGACGCAGAAACACACAGGGGTCACTATGAGTCAGCACTGAGTCGATGGCAGTGAGTGGTTTTTTGGGTTTGGGTGGAATATGATGATGACCCGGACAGGAGGGGGTGGTATGAGGAGAGATGGAAAGAAGCAGGAAAATGGAGATCTATTTTAGAAGTAGAGCCCAACATTCTATGATGCTCACCTTCCCCACACAACCGCTGAAGACAAAGCGCGTGAATAAGCAAATGTGGTGAAGAAAGCTGATGGTGCCGGCTATCAAAAGATATAGCGTCTGGGGTCTTAAAAGCTTGAAGGTAAACAAGCGGCCATCTAGCTCAGAAGCAACAAAGCCCACATGGAAGAACATATCAGCCTGTGTGATCACGAGGTGTCGAACGGATCACTGAAGACAAATGGGTGCATAAGCAAATGTGGCGAAGAAAGCTGATGGTGCCCGGCTATCAAAAAGTATAGCGTCTGGGGTCTTAAAGGCTTGAAGGTAAACAAGCGGCCATCAAGCTCAGAAGCAACAAAACCCACATGAAAGAAGCACACCAGCCTATGCAACCACGAGGTGTCGAAGGGATCAGGTGTAAGGCATCATCAAAACAAAAAGTCTTAGCATAGTGAATGATGGGGGGAGTGCGGAGTGGAGATCCAAAGCCCATTAGTAGGCCACTGGAGATCCCCTTGCAGAGGGGTCTTGGGGAGGAGATGAGCCAGTCAGGGTGCGATGTAACAATGATGAGAAATACAACTTTCCTCTAGTTCCTAAAGGTTTCCTCCCCGCTCCCACTACCATGACTCGAATTTGATCTTGCAAGCCTGGCTAGACCAGAGGAGGTACACTGGTACATATAGGAACTGAAAATACAGGGAATCCAGGACAGATGAGCCCTATAGGACCAGTGGTGTGAGTGGCAAAACAGGGAGGGTAAAGGGAGAATGGGTAGGAAAGAGGGAACCGATTACATGGAACTGTGTGTGACCTCCTCCCTGGGGGACAGACAACCGAAAAGTGGGTGAAGGGAGACGTCGGACAGGGCAAGATATGACAAAATACCCATTTATAAACTATCAAGGACTCATGAGGGGGGGGGAGCGGGGAGGGAGGGGAAAAATGAGGACCTAATGTCGGGGGTTTAAGTGGAGAGAAAATGTTTTGAGAAACGATGTACAGATGCGCTTTACACAATTGATGTGTGTATGGAATGGGATAACAGTTTTATAAGCCCCTAATAAAATGTTAAAAAGAAAAAAAATGTTAAAGTAATATAGTATTGAAAACATGTTATAAAAAAAAAAAAAGAAGTAGAGCCCAAGAGGGAATAGAGACACGGATGTGGTAGTGAGAAAGACTGAAACATGGAGGCTTTAGGTTGTTGCCTTCCTCTTGCCCTCTCTCTTCCCTGGCTTTCTTTTGCAATTTCAATAGTAAGCGTTTCTGTGTAGTCGTGTATTTGAATAGGGGAAAGCAGTTGGTGATAAGACGAGGACGCTGGATGTCCTATGGAGTTTGTTATTATGAGATTTTTATCCACATTCAAAGCATGGCCCTCATATATTTAAAGAACATGGGTGAAAGAACATCAGACATTTAAAAAAAATGTTTTAAATAACCTACAGTGAAAGAAGTATGTTGTGGCAAAATCATGTGCTGGAATTAAATAGATTTGCATTACAAGTATAAGTCTATTACGTCCCTGATTTATAACATGTGGAAATGCCTACATGATATGGTTGTTGGAAAGTCTAAATGAGAAAAATGCATATAACACACTAAGCACACAGTAGGTATTCTATGATTAACCAAGAAGAAAGTGGTCTCTTTTCTGTATCAAACATAAAATGAGTAACACTATCAGCTTACAGATTTTCTTAATTTGTGGAGGCTTAGAACTACTTCTAAATAAGTATAGTTTCTAAAGGCAAATCACATATGCTTCCTATGGGTATAATGGGTGGTTTAAATTAGAGACAGAAATTTAACAACACCCAAAGGGGCCCTGGTAACACAGTGGTTAAGCAATTGGCTGCTAACTGAAAGGTCAGCTGTTTGGGCCTGTCAGCCACTTGGGATGCAGCTGTGACAATCTGTGAAGAGGCACAGGCTTAGAAACCTAGGACACGGTTCTACCTTGTTCTGTGAGGCCACACTGAATAGAAGTCATCTCAAGCCAGGACGTGGGGACTTGGAGGCTTCTAGTATGTTTGATTAATCCCCAGAACTTTGAAATTTCACAATGATGAGCCTAAGGGTCGACTATTTTGTAATTCTTTTTTTTGAGGTAATTGGTTAGTATTTCTTTGACCTGGAAACTCCTGTTGTAGGAAATGTTCTCATAATATTTCTTTGTTTATTTCTTTCCTTCCATAATTTTTGTTTTGTTCCTCAGATGATGAATGGTCTGGCTGGTCCTTTTTATTTCTTTGCTGTTGTTTATACGTTTTTGTCTGTTAGAATGTGTGTGTTTGTTTTTCTTTTCTGGGAAAGATACTGTTCTAACGCTTCTTTTGAAGGTCTTATGGCAGACTCTTCTATTTTATTTCCAGGAGTTCCTGTCACTGTCTTTTCAGTATCGCTCTTCATTCACAGTGGCCTTTGTCTCAGAGTTCATATTCATTTTTATTCTCTGGTGAAAGGGGGGGCATTGCCCAGATGTGCTGGCAGGAAAGGGCACCTAGATGCACAGTATTACTTACGCAGATTTTCATATAGTCCTCTTGTTTTCCGCCCTAAACACAGCCATTTCTTCAGAAGTACCTGGTACCTCCAGTTTCTGAGCCTTGTTAGGGTGCCAAAACAGCTTTTGGGCTCCCACCACATACCCCTCCTAGGCATTTCGTTTTCTCCAATCTATTGTCAGTTACCTCTTGTCCACCTGGTCTCACCTTTCAAAATTGTATTGACATCCTTTTATCTTGACTCTTATTCTCTTTGTCTAATGAGTTAGTCTTTTTTTGTTGCTTTCTTATCATCTCAGTGCAGTTTTAGTAAGTAGTAAATTTAGCTACATATGTTTAATCCATCTTTATTGGAACAAGTCACTATTTAGGACATTGTATATGTTTCCAGGTCATTTGTAATTGGTCATGTTACTAAAAAACAAACAAACAAATCAAATAACAATCAAGCCATTGATATATGTCCTAATCCCTTGACTTTCATTTGCCATTGATTAGCACCCCTGGTAGTGGTTACTTCTTAGGCTGCTTATCACAAGGTCAACAGTTTGAAACCACCAGCCACTCTATGAGAGAAAGATGAGACTTTCTACTCCAGTAGAGTTACAGTCTAGGAAACTCACAGTTCTATTCACTTTGCAATTTGGATCACTTTGAGTCTGAACCAACTCAGTGGCAGTGAAAGTTTTGATAAGGTACTCTTGGTTTAAAAGCAAGTTCTGAGGGGAAAATAGTTTATTTTAAATATATGTGTTGGGTATGAGATGTATGCATTCTCAGAAGTAATTGAGTCGCGCAATGATCACTTTACCCACAGCCTGATATCAGCCAGTTCCAGCTGACATCGTCGTTGTTCCATGCCACCAAGTGGGCTCCAACTCAGAGCAACCCTGACACTAGCAGTAGGAAGCACTGCCTGGTCCTGTGCTGTTCTCACAATTGTTGTGTTTGAGCCGATTGTTGCAGCTTCTGTGCCAGTCCACCTGGTTGAGGGTTTTCCTCTTTTTTTTCCCCCAATCATTTTATTAGGGGTTCATACAACTCTTATCACAATCCATGCATACATCAATTGTGTAAAGCACATTTATACATTCATTGCCCTCATCATTCTCAAAACATTTCCTCTCCACTTAAGCCCCTGGCATCAGGTCCTCATTTTTTCCCC